>NC_092814.1:287567800-287867800 GCF_023375885.2 Dermacentor andersoni
AAGTAATGTTTAACAGTCTCGGAAGGGAACAGCAGTTTACGATAGGTAGCGAGGCACTGGAAGTGGTAAGGGAATACATCTACTTAGGACAGGTAGTGACTGCTGATCCGGATCATGAGAGTGAAATAATCAGAAGAATAAGAATGGGCTGGGGTGCGTTTGGCAGGCATTCTGAGATCATGAACAGCAGGTTGCCATTATCCCTCAAGAGAAAAGTTTATAACAGCTGTGTCTTACCAGTACTCACGTACGGGGCAGAAACCTGGAGGCTTACGAAAAGGGTTCTACTTAAATTGAGGACGACGCAACGGGCTATGGAAAGAAGAATGATAGGTGTAACATTAAGGGATAAGAAAAGAGCAGATTGGGTGAGGGAACAAACGCGCGTTAATGACATCTTAGTTGAAATCAAGAAAAAGAAATGGGCATGGGCAGGACATGTAATGAGGAGGGAAGATAACCGATGGTCATTAAGGGTTACGGACTGGATTCCGAGGGAAGGGAAGCGTAGCAGGGGGCGACAGAAAGTTAGGTGGGCAGATGAGATTAGGAAGTTTGGAGGGTCAACATGGCCACAATTAGCACATGACCGGGGCAGTTGGAGAAGTATGGGAGAGGCCTTTGCCCTGCAGTGGGCGTAACCAGGCTGATGATGATGATGATGATGATGATGAATAAGTGACCTTCATTGACAATGCCAACACGCACAGACAGAAAAAAAAAACAAAAAAAAAAAACAAAGCTACTTTTACGGCGAGAGAGGGCTTAGTAAGCGTGAAGAGGCGCAAAACGAAAGCCGGTGGTCGACGCCGTTTTGAAGTTGCCACACCAGCTCGACGCGACGTCATGGTTTTTGGCGGCGTCTGCTGGAGCATAGTTGACTTGTTACTGATAAACACGGACTGCACTGTGGTGTAACATAGCCAAAGACCGAACTTATCAAGTTTCAAGGACTTCTACTAAGCCATAACGGCACATATGTGTAAAGTTTGAAATCAGTGACATCACACTGACGTGCCGGCGCGGTGGTTCCGGCGCGAAATTGAAGAAATGAAATCTCGAGCTGTGTTTCCTCTTCTAACAAACGACATACTACCTCGAAATGAACTAAAATAGAGTTTTGAAAGGATATTTTATCAGTATCAACTGATTCGGCGTTTCTCTTTAGTGCAAGAAGGTTTGATGGAGGCCACGCTTGCTGATCCGTGTTACTATACAAATCGCAGCGCACACCGGATCAAAGGCGAGAATAGACCAAGACAAGCGCTCACTTCCAACTGTTCTTTTTTTTTTAGATTCCCTAAGATGTAACATATGCTATGTGTCCCACGTAACTCGTGCCAAAATATAAATATATGCAAGTGCCACGAAGCGGAACAGGACCAAGGTAGTGTTGCTCTTTAACGCTTGGCGAAAATTAGACTATGTTTCCTATTCCGCATAATTACGTAATTAGTTATTAATAATTCGTCAACTTCACTAAATATTATATTCAGAGCAAAAGTGTCAACGAGAAATACGTAGACCACGCTGAAAAATTTCTGATCCAGCTTCCCAGCTCAATACGTGCTACGTAAAAGCTTTTTTTCCCTGCTCTAAAAGAAAGCCCGTGAAAAACGAAAACATTCATCAGCCCTTCCACTCTGTGAAGGACGAGCAGCGAAGGCGTAGCCGAGGTGTGTTTTACCTCAGTCGACGCATTTATTATTATTATTATTATTATTATTATTATTATTATTGAAGGACACAGACAACGAATACATCTTCTGAATATCGAGAGATTTATGAATTATTTATGAAGTGGTGACCTGTGCAAAGTGCAGCCACATGGCAGACGGGAATTCCACAATATCTGCAACTTTACTGCGAACTACGTAATTATGAAAAATAGATGAAACTCGGCTTATATTGTTAGAGTCGTCCTAGCGGCTAATTGTCATATAATTTGTTTCTGGATAGTTTCGATAAAACAAGAGTGACAGCCGTTTTCTGTAACCATACTCCCGCCGTAGACGACCATGCATTGACGGTAGACGGGAATTCTGTAACGTTTACAACTTAACTCTAAACTAATTATTACAAGTAAATGAAACTCGGCGTAATGATAGAGTCGTCTTAGCGGCCAATTTCAGTTTATTTTTCCTCGAGATACCTACGCTAGATTGAGAGCCACAGAGCATTCGCGAGAAGCTGGAGAAGACGGACGGACATCGACCACCGCCGGAGGGTAGCTATAAAGGGTGTTTCGCGTAACTTCAACCAAGCAATTAAAGAAAGTGGCTGCTGAATGAAATCATCGGCATATGATCTGCCGTCAGTATTTTTTTATATTTCGCTTAATGGGTTAAATACTTAAGGTGAATTATACGAGATTTTTAATATTAACTTTAGGCCAAGTATACGTTTCGTTGCGTTGTAGAGAACCTTCAGAAACTACCGATCGAATTTTTTGTGGCAACGTACATGCTGCGTGGTGATTTTTCTTTTTTGCCGTTTTAAGAAAGCGCGCGAAATATGAAATAAAATCGAGTGACTGCGCTCGCGGGCTATCTGTTGCAGCGCTCTCAATCGCGGTTCGTGCGAAAGAACCGTGCGCGCGGACCGTGGCGAAGTGAGAGGCCGCGGCTCTAGTCATCGGCTTCGCGGGGCGTCGGCATCTTTGGCGGTGGCACGCGGAAAGGAAGCGCCGTCGTCCCTGATAAGCGATAGGCTCGACGCACGGTTGAGAGCGCTGAAGTACGATAGCGCGCGAGCGCAGTCACGTGCTTTTATTTCACATTTCGCGGGCTTTCTGTAGACGCCTAAAAATATCTCCACGCAGCATGTGCGTGGGCACAAAAAATTGGATCGGTCGTTTCTGAACGGCGTCTACAACGCAGCGAAACGCGCTTGGCACTGAAGTGAATATTTCAAACTTTGCATAATAGATCTTAGTTGGTCAACTAATTAAGCGGAATATAAAGATTTTCTAAGGAGCGCCACATGGCGGCAAACCATATGCCGTTGGTTTCATGCAGCTTCGGCTAACCACTTTCTTTTAAATCCTTGGTTCAAGTTATGTGAAGCACCCCGTATACAGCTTCGAAATTGCCACGCGGTGAGTTCGTGTTTCGCCGGTCTTATTCGCGGGCTTCCCGAAATAAAGCATTTGATTGTGCTCCGACCTGGCCTGGCTCTGACTGTTGGCTCATTTATGTGTCCTGCATTGCGCTGTTAAAATATGCTGTTAATCATTATTTGGGTGTTTCGTTCGGCAATGTTAAAATATATATGTAATTTGAGAACGGAGATATTAATCTCTTTGTTATTTAAGTTCCTGCAGCTCTGAAACCTCCAACACGTTTTGGTGTACGCGGCACTATGATTTATGGAAGAAAAATGAAGTTTAGTAAGACAATAGTTGCTGAGTCAAAGAAGACTGCGATAATGAAGCACCTAATGTGAAATATGTCTGCATACATTCGCGCCGTCAAAAAATGGCATTTCAAAAGGATTAGAGCACTTGTTTCTCTTTAAAATCAATAAAGAGAGCTTTTGGTTCACCCCGACGCAAAACGGAGTACACGTATCCTATCCGCCGCGGTGCTCAGCTGATGTGGCGTTCTGTTGTTGGTCTTTAGGGGTGTGATCTTGTACGCGTTCCAAAATCGAACGGAGGTGGTCCGTTTCTTATGCCACGAAATAGGCGGTCCGTTCTGTTGCGTTCGTCCGATAACAGACGACACGGAAAGATTGACAGCAGATATCACGTCACAATAGACGTCATGGCGTTCGTCACGGTTCAACTTGACCAATCGTGTGCGGCTCGGTGGAACGGACCGCCTCCGTTCTATACGTCACGACATAGGCGGTCCGCAGTGTTCGCGAGAACGAGAGGAAGCAAACAGCCAATGAGCGAAGTGGAAGCGTGCGTCACGCTTTTGACGTCTGCTTGGGGGCCGTATAATATATTGAGAAGCGTTTCTAACATGTTGAGAAATATTTTGCTATTATGACTGAGTAGCAAAATGTGTTGGTGTTGCTTTTCAAAGATTCAATTTGGAATGCAAAACGACTAAAACAAAATATTGCGGTTAATGTCTTCAAATGGCGCTAGGTGGTGTCGCAGTTTTGCGAAATGTTTAGTGATGGCGCTAGCCACCACCCCGTTTCAAGCACACGGCGCGAATTTTGAAGCGGTTGGTTCCGTCGTTCAGTCGAGCCAACGCCTCATTTGGTCGAGCACTGGAAGTTGGTTCTTTATTCTATGGCCATGGCGCTAAACATGGCAGCACCGAAGGGGCCACGTGTGTCGGAGGCGCAGAGAGAGACGGTGGTCGGCTTCATGGAGCGGCATCCCCAGCTGGCTATAAGATCCAGCGAGCTGGGGCCGCGCTTCACTGTTGGCGACCGCCGACGGCTGTGGCAGCAGCTGGCCGACGCTCTGAACAGCGAAGGCCCTGTTGTCAAAAGTACTGAGCAGTGGCAGGAGTGGTGGTGCAAACAGGCTTTTGAGGCCCGCCGCGACGCTGCCGCAATTGCCCAAGAACAAAGGTGAGCGACCGTCCAATGGTCTGGGCGATTTGTCCTTCGACATTGGCGTGTATTTTCAGAAGCACAGGAGGGGGGCGGCTACACGGTTTTCGTGGCCGAGTCCTACAACTGACCGGGACGGTCCGCCTCCACGGCGTGACCGACCTCCCCTACCAAGAGGTAAGCACACTGCCGCCGTAATATCATGGGTTCCTGAATGGTGCCGGTTTAGAGTTTGCCATTATCTGTAAGTGGTACCTTTAGCGGAACGCGACACCGTTGGTGAGCAGGAAAATAGCGTAGGAGAGAATGGAAAAGCAGGTAGGTTAATCAACTAGAATCTCAGTTGGCTGCGCTTTCGGGAAAAGGGGGATTAAGTGATCAACACAGAATTAAAATGCCTTCAGGGAAGTGCACGAGGACGGTAATACATAGGATCATTAAGCACTCAATAATTGCAGAATATTTCCGCAAATGTGTAGTACGAAAACTTGTAACATAGGCATTGTAACGAATAGCCACGCTTATGACACTTTCCAGCAGGCTGACGTCCCCACCTCCGCCATGGAAGTCATCGTCCAAGACGAGGCTGCGGGCGTGAGAAGCACAGCGACACGTAAGCATCAGAGGAATGAGTGTTTTAATTATCGCCAAATGTGTGCGCAGTTCGTAAACTTTTAATGTGTTTACTGTACAGCGGCAGAGGATCCACCGCGCGGTGCGTCGCCTACCGAAAGGGTGGCCGCTGCACCTGGTAAGTTATTGATCCCCAAGCTGCTAAAGAAAATGAGCTCTCGTATTTTTTTAAACTGGCCCAATAAGCCATAACATAGCCATAGCCACTTTTATTCGTACCATAATATGCAGCGCAACTGTAGAAAATGCTGCATGCTTTCAGTGTTGCAGCACCCTGTTCGGCCACCACGTTGGCAGCGACCGCGACGGGTGGATACCTTGACGACGATGTCATCGCAGTGCGCCCGCAGCGTGGAACAGGGCGACGAGATGCTGCAGGTTGGTTGGTCCTTTGGTGTCGTTTTACATGAAGGACATAAATATTCTTTATGCTTTGTTATAAGTAAATAATGAATCTGAAAAACAAATCAGCTTGGGGTGTAAACAAGAAATATGCGTTGTATAGAGGGCTCGGTATCGTGTCTTGCCAACGATCAGCCGCCGGGCAAAAGTTTGGTTAGCCCTGAAAAGGGCTGTTTGGTGGTGAGAGATGCATTTGAGTAGATGACGGAAGAGTAGTTCAAGCAGGTCTTTGTCTTTCCAAACAAAGAGGGCATAGCTTGTACGCGACGCTTGACACTGCCAAAGGATGCTATCAGGCCAGTGGCTCTTCAACAGAGGAGGAATCGTTGTGCACGTTGCAATTCTTGACAACAGCAGCTTCCAGCCGTGAGCTGGTTGCGAGTAATCAGCAACTCATGCGAACAGTTCCACCATGATTATTCATTCCAGGTGCTGCGAAGAATCGAGGCCTCTATCACGCGCCTCGCTGTCGCGGCAGAGCGGACAGCAGCAGCTCAAGAAGGGATCTTGGAGCAGGTGCGCGCCATAGCGCAAGACATCGCTGCGCACCTGCAACAAGACAGAAATTAATTTATCATTTTTTCAATATCATTTTATTCATTTGTTTCATCAGTTCCGTTTGTTTTATTTATTTATTGCTTGAGTTTTAGTGTCTTAAGTTTCCTTTATAAGTAATACAGGAGGATTTTTTGGTTGAAAGGTGTAATGCGTGCACCCATTATTTGTTCTGTAGTATTTGCCTCTTTCTATTTATGCTTATCTAGCTGCAATGCCAGCGTGCTTTCTTTATTTACACATTTCGAAGGCGCCTAGTCATTCACACTGGAATCATTACAAATAGTTGTCGATTTCTGTGTATGGGTTTTGTACTGTGATATTTATATTGCTTCACTGTGTTGTAGCTTACTGCACTCATTATGAAGCGTTACCGCGTAGTGTTTGCACTGTGATATTTTCATTTCGGCACAGTGAGGCTAAGGTGCAACAACTACACTGTGCTCTTTTTTCAGAGCACCAAACTAGTCACTCTTTAAGTTGCATAGTTTCACAAATGAAAATGACCATCATCATTGCACCACGCCAGTGATTGGTTTCCTCTAGTCTTCGTTCCAAGGGAGTCATTGCAAGAATAACTTTCACGTGTGACACTTTCTGGGTGCTGTGAGATTGTAGAGCCAATTATTCATGTTTTATGTAACATGTTTCATCACAGCTGGCAAGTGCACTCACCTTTTTACAATTATGATTCACCTGTTGTTTAGCATCGCACTACAATTGCTGCCGAGAAATGAATGCTTCTAGTCAGTGACTCATAACACTGACAAGGGAACGGACATACCTGTGAAAGTCATACTTTCTTGCAAGGTCACGTAAATGTAACTGCAAGTTTTATGTGCCGTCGTGAAAACGAATTATGTGATGCTGATGTTGCAATGATGTCACATGCTTTGCTACCTGAAGCATGCTGTACTACAAGGTTTGTGATGTACTTGTCATCATAGAGTGTGATAAAGTTGACCTATCTATTTTTTGCGCTTTTACGTTAATTTACGTCTACCATTCGGACATGATGTGACGAGTGTAATGTTGTCACTACACTCAGCGTTACATTTTGTTTGTGTTTGAATCCGCATTCATTACGCTTTACTTGCTTGCCTCGCCTGCGTATTCATGCTTGCACAGAAGTTTTGATACGCCTAGCACAAGAGAGGGCTAGCAAGCATATTGCTTCGTTCCTACCAATGTACACTGAGCGTCCGAATGCACAGGATGCAGCGGTTGCGTTCATTCTGGTGTGTTTTATGAAAATTTTGTGCACCTTTTGCTGATGGTGACCATGAGCACAGAGTGCCAATCATATGTACTGCTTCCATCGAGTCTGTCATGACTATGATGGGTCAAGGGATGTTTCCATTTCATATTTCATGTGATATTTAAAGAAAAGGCTGCACTTTCACGTTGCTACCATGTTTCATGTTGCACTAGGAAAGAAGTACTTTGTGCCAATTTCCCATTACTGTAACCAACAACTATGGCAAAAGAAACACATGTTTGGACATGAGTAGAAAGTAACTGCTGCATCTACAGAAAGTGGCATATCACAGGATGCACACAACACATACAAGCTGTTGTAGCGTCGTATTTCTAATGTTACATGAGGAAAGAACCACTTTGCGATGTGCATATTGCACAAAACAATGCTAGCTTGGGAGCAGCAGCAAATGCAGTTCTTCACACATAAAGGGGCATGAAGCATTGCCTTACGACTGCTTCACGAGTACTACTGTTAATAAGTGGCAGCCTTGGAGACTCGTGCATAGTGAAGAGGGTACAATGGTTTCCGAGTCCACGGCTGTGGCATTCTACTTAAAGGATTCTTTGTATAAGTGTACTTCGTTTGTGTTTAAATTATCATAATCTGTCGGATGTGTGGATTTGGAACATTGACCATCCGTATGGAGGTGCACTTGTTGTGTATACAAATTTTTTAATGTATTTTCCGCTGTACAAACACAGCCCTGTGATAGCCTAAGGGCACCGCAATTTGTATAAATAAATTATATATTATGAAAACTCACCATTACTGTGTCCTTCAGAAAAGGTTGATAACGGCGCTGCGCTGCTGCCTTCCTCTGAGGAACACGTCGTGCGGTGCCAGTACCTGGATGTCTCCTGGCTCCTCTGGCTCTTCAACTGGTGGTACTTCCGCACCATAATCGTCCAATGTCCAGTCGCCCGCGTCCAAGGCAATGTTATGGAGAGCAACGCATGCATAAATGATTCGCGCTGCTCTATCGAGGCTGTATAGCAGTGTCCGAAAGTGCTGCAAGCAGCGGAACTTGCTTTTCAACACCCCGATACATCTCTCCACAACATTGCGCATGGATGCGTGCTCCCGGTTGTAGTGGCCTTCAGAGGTGGTGCCGGCATGGCTGCCAGGTACTGGAACAACCAGCCATAGCTCGAGGGGATATCCTGAGTCTCCTGTTACAGACAGTGACAGCTGAGTGCTCTGCCCTAGTTAGGGGTACGCATTACGAATACTAGCCAAGCAGATACTTGCCAGGCTGCAGTTGTGCGGCTAGGCGTGCACGCAGTGGGTTATGCTGCCACACCCAAGAGTCGTGGCACGAACCAGGGAACCGGGGGTCCACAACAAGAATGCGAAGTTCCGCGTTGCACACCTGCAATGGGGAGCAATACAAAATAGCGCTGCAGATATGCTCGAAATCCGTTATGCCATTCATATGCAGAAAAGAATACATCTACGCTGTTACAAGTAGCAGACTGTTTCAGCCATAGGCGTCCACAGGGTCTTGCAACTGGGGGGGGGGGGCAATGCGCCCCCCCCTTGTGTTGACGCCTATGGTTCGCACTAATTGATAGCTAAATGAAAACTTGAGGCCCGATATTGCGCAAGAATATCCATACAAGCCAAAGCCAGCCCACGCAATGGATATAAGTACTTCCGTGTTCAAAATGCTTCCATCGTGTCTTCCCTACAGTGTATCCATTTCTTCTACGACTGCTGCCCATTTAAAACACAATTTTGGGACGGCAGACGGATTATGCATACAAACACATGGTACTCATCATTACTCCCGACATGTCAGACTTCAACGATCTCGTAAACAGTGCCCCGCATGTCCTCTTTTAATCGCTACATTACTAGTCATGCCAGCTTGGGCATTAAACTGAACAATTGCAACTATGGGCGAGTAAAAATGGCGACCACAGTTTGAAGTAAAACATTCCAACGGTATTTACGACCATGACGTTTAGGGCGTAATAACCCTTTCTCGACATGAAGCTCGCCGTGTCGGCCGGGCTGAGTCCCTCTGGCTTCATGATGGCGATCAACGTGCCGTCGACGCACGCTAGCACGCCTGGAATGGCGCCGCGTCGCGCAAACGCCGCCTTAGCCTCATCCTTGGCAGACGGTGCGAAAGGAAAGTCCACCAACTTTCTCCGGGCAGACACGGAAATGATGGCCTCCATCACCTCGTGAATGGTGCTGCTCACGGCCGACTGTGCCATGCCTACGTGTTCCTCGCGGCCAACGCTCCTCTGGAAGCTTCCGGTTCCGAAGAATCGCAGCGCGCACAACACCTTCCTTTCTGTGGAAAGGCCACTGGCTCGCTGGCATCCAATGATAGGGTCAAGCTCGTCGCACAAGCTACGCACTGTTCGTTTGGACAGACGAAAATATTGCCGGAACTCTTCTTCCGTCAACTTTTCAAATGCATCATCTACCTCGGGTCGTCGTCTCTGCGCGACTGCAGCAGCCGCACAGGCGACACGAAAAGGCACGGCAGAGAAACCAAACGCCATGTTCTCCAACCGTTGGGAGCGCGGAATCGGATTGAACCGCATACGAAAGATGCTAACTGTCCCAAGCACTTACGTTCTAATCCAATCCAAGCCGTCTGGTAGCCGTTCTAATCCGTTCCATCGCTTCGGACGGACTCTCCGTCCGTTCCGTGGCGTTCGTCCGTTAGCAGACTACACGGAATGATTGACAGCAGCAAGACGTCACGGCTCACGTGACAAAAGACGTCATGGCGTTCGTCGCGGTTCAAATTGACCAATCGTGTGCGGCTCGATGGAACGCCCGCCGTGGTTGCTCAGTGGCTATGGTGTTAGGCTGCTGAGCACGAGGTCGCGGGATCGAATCCCGGCCACGGCGGCCGCATTTCGATGGGGGCGAAATGCGAAAACACCCGTGTACTTAGATTTAGGCGCACGTTAAAGAACCCCAGGTGGTCCAAATTTCCGGAGTCCCCCACTACGGCGTGCCTCATAATCAGAAAGTGGTTTTGGCACGTAAAACCCCATATATTATTATTATTCGATGGAACGGACCGCCTCCGTTCTAATTTGGAACGCGTACAAGATCGCACCCTAGGTCTCTGCAGGCTTGATCTCTGGCTGCGGCGGCCGCATTTAGACGAAGGCAGTAAAAAAAAGAAAAAAAAAAGAAAAAAAGAAAGAAAGAATAAGAAATATTACCGGCGTCCGTGCATTTGGGAGGTCTTGAAAAGGAACACTAAAGCTCAGCACTGAGGCAGTGCCTAGATTGGTTGTTTACAAAAGCGCTTGTATTTCATTGGTGAAAATGCTTACCGAAGGCGACAATGAAAGACGAGCTTTGTCGTTTGAACTGCGGCGCCATGCTGCCCGCTGTGACATCATGATTGTCGGAATATTTTTGTTGTTGCTGATTTGGGTAATGTGCGAAGAACGCCTACGAAAGCTTCCGGGCCGAGTTCGCGTTTGTTTCCAAATGTAATAAATTATTAATAAACAATCAAACCTCTGACGTCACCGGAAGTTGGTGTGGGAATATCAAGGCCTCGTACCTGCCTATTTTTGACGCGTTTGCGTTCCTCCTTGTGCACACAACTCCCGCTCGCGATAACACGATAAGGTGTAGCATTAAAAAGTAAAAAAAAACAAAGAAAGAAGGAAAGAAACAAATGAAATAATGAACGTGCGGTGCTTAGTGGCCCAAATGCCAGGTATGACGAAAGAGCACCATGCCAGTGTTAATGTAGGCTATCAAGTTGATGTGACGTGGCTGTAAAAGGGGCCTAGAATAGTGGCTGTAGATTGCGTAAAATCTACGTGTAATAACATTATGGCAATGACTAATAACGAGTACTGTGAGCATTAAAATGCACTGCGAAAGAATGGTGCGATATACAGAACATGTCAGTTGCTAAAATTGGCTAGAGCACTGCTGTCTCACCAGAGCCCTTGAAACACAAAGGTCTATAGAGGCATGCGCTATAGAAAACAACTATATCACAGCGGCATCCTCTGGAGAGAGGATGCGATACGAATTTAATGGGCTTATAACATGTAGGACAACATCGTTCAAGAAATCGAGGACTGCTTTAGTCTTAAAAAGCGGTTCTTTTACCACGAAACATCGCCGGATGAAGAGGGACATAATAGCAGTATGCAAGAGGAAAATGTTTCTCCCTCTCTCTTTCGGCTTCCCGACACTCCAGGAAGACGTGGAGGACGGTCAGCCTGTCACCACATCTACCACAGGTTGGAGGCTAGTTACCAGTCAAGAGAAAGTTATTAGTGCCAAAATTTGTGTCCTATTCTCAGTCGAGTGAATCGGACATCTGTTCTTCGTGTTCTCCTAGTTGGAGGCCAGAAACCTAACTTCGGCTTAATCACGTGAAGCTTATTGCTCGTTTCAGCATCCCACAAGCGTTGCCAGTGGCTTCGCAATGTGTTTCGTAGGAAAGGCTTCAGGTCTGTGGCAGGGGTAGCAGCAGAACAATTAATACTTTGCGATGCTATTGATTTGGCGATTGTGTCGGCAGGCACATTACCTTCGATTCTTCTGTGGCCAGGAACCCAGCATATTACTACATGACTATGAGATAAATAAATGTTGCACAAGGGTGAGTAAAGTTCAATAAAAACAGGATTTATATGCTTTTGTAAAGACATTAACACTTTTACAAGGCTTAACGATTCTGAATATTATTGCTCTCTCAAGTTTTAATTTGTTTATATGTTTTACCGCAGACAAATAGTACCGCATAGGCTTCTGCAGTAAAGATACTTGTATGGGGGTTCAATACGTCGAATTTGGAAAAAGAGGGACCAACAGCAGCGTAACATACGTCAGCATGTGAGTTTGATGCGTCGGTGTAGAATCTGGGGCAAGAGTACTTCGATTGAAGTCCACGAAAATGCATTGCGATTTCGAGCTCAGGAGCGTGCTTTGTGACCTCTACAAGCGACGAATCACATTCTATCACCTCCAACTCCCAGGGCAGTAACAGTTTAGCTGCAGGCATTAGGCGATGTTCAAGTATTGGGGCATCCATTTCTTCGCTAAGTTCTCTCACACGCAGTGAGAAAGGTTGTGTCATGAAGGGTCTATTACGAAAAATTGCAGAACGCGTCGAGTCGTTAACGGTTGGGAAACACGGATGTACCTTATTAGAGTGCACTTTCAGAAAATAGGTGAAGCTGGTGTACGTTCTCTCAAAATGGAGCAACCACTCATCTCAACAACATCTGTGCCCAATCTCAAAACACCCTATGACTTCTTAAACGTATCTTTAACCGACGAGGGAGACTCAAGAAGAAAGCCTTCTCCGCCTCGTGCAATCCTTTGTCATATGTAACATTACCTACGTTGCTGCGTGCCTCAATTGGTACCGGGCTGCGCAAAACAAGCTCGACACCCTCATACGAGGGGTCTACAAGCAAGCACTTGGCCTCCCGCATTACACCAGCACTGAACTCTTCAACCAACTAGGAGTTCACAACACCCATCCCGAACTCATTGAAGCCCAACAACGCTCTCAGCTTGAACGGCTCACCCTTACTGAAACGGGACGTTTTATACTGTGCACGCTTGGGTTCACCTACCATCAACATGGCCTACGTAGGTCGCACAGCGGCAAATCTTTGAGAAACCTTTGTTATCTACCTGAGCGTCTACTGATCTTGGAAATGGTGCCTATTGATAACTAACGTACTCAAAATGCATATCCAAGTGATGACACATGTAAGCTTGCATAGAATCAAACGATTTTAGTAAACGGAACATTAGACACATCACCTATTCGTAGCAATTGCTACAAAGGAAAGTAATACGGGTTCCCCGAAAGAAAAGCTTCGCGCTTGAATAAAAATTCGTCCTGGTCCGAGACTCGAACCCGGGACCACCGCCTTTCCGAGGGAGCCGCTCTACCATCCGAGCTAACCAGGCGGCTAGCAGACGGCAGGGCGAAGTCGAATTTGTCAACTCCAAGCAAAGGCAAGAGTTTGACGAAATAGTTCTGCGGAAACCCGCAAGGTGGAAAGGGGTAATTAATAATAATAATAATTATTAGTATTAATAATAATTAATGACAAGTAACGGTTTTGCATTAGATTCGGGACGCTAGTTTTGTACACGCAGAACAAAAATGCACGGAAGCCTAGCCAGAAATAGCTTCGCTGTAAAACTACCACGCTTCAATGGCTTCCCAAGTGCTATGCAGAAAAGTTATGAAGGAAAACGAGACACGTAATTATTTAGGCGAACGCTGTGTCGCTGACACAACATTGTAAAGGATATGTGCATGGCTGAAAAAATAATTCGAACACGAGAAAAAAAAACAACACTGTATCATGATGCGAACGGTTAGATAAAAAAAAAGAATTAGCGATGTCTCCATGCGCTGAATGTGCAGTGCACTGCGTGATGAACTTAACAAAGAGTCTGACTTGCGAAAATTATAAACATCTTCGTGCAACTTTGCCTCAAAGTACTAAGAGAAGTATGCTACTTGTCTCTTAAAGAACGACGTGTTTCTAAGGGGCGAAGTCTTTTCTTTCCATGTTGTGCAGCCATTGCTTTCGCCACCCGAAGTCTCGTTTTCCTCAGGGGATTGTAAACAACGCTAGCCCTTTTGTAAACGACGCAGCAGCAAGGCATTCTTCCGGCAAACGAAGCTCACTTGCAAAACGTACGCGCGCCGTGGCACCGCGTTCAACACGTGGCAGACGAATGGCGGCCAAAAACAAAGTAAAAAAAAAAAAACGTTTTATGGCGGCTCCTTGTCGGGAGGGTCAGCTGATAGGGCGATTTCGCGCGCCGCATCCAATCAGCGCGCGGGAAGCATCGGCTGGCGATAGAGAGGAGGAAAGAAAGGAGGACAACTGCGCAGGTGAGGGTGTGAGGGCAGATCTAAGAGTGTCGCCACTTTCCAGAATGAAGGGGTTTCAGCTCTATCTAGTCAACAGTGATCCACGGCCTTATGAGTTCGATTGCAGCCAAAGTGCCGATTCCCTCCACGTCTCCCAATTCGCCTCTACCAGCCTTTGCCTCAACGCTTTCCTTACGGCCGCTGTCGTCGAAGCCAAATGCGTGAACTGGAATAGATGACCGGGTCGTGTTCCCGATTGCCGTTGGCGCCGGAGCATCGAATTGGGGACCCTGCTCCTCTGAACCTTTTCCCTCGAAAAAGTGCTCTCTCTCTCTCTCTCAAGGCGTTCGCTAGCGACTGCCATTACAGAAGGGGGACACCTAAGCAGATCGATTGTCGCTAAGCTTTTTGAGAGAATTAAAGCGGGACACTTATACGACGGAACCGTCGCTCAAAAGAATTTGCTTGCAGCGTTAGTCGTAATGACTTCGCGACCGTCCGTGCAGTGAACGAGAAGGAGCGGTTTGATAAGTACAAGTTGGTCAAGGCAGCGAATAAAGCATTAAACCGTAATAATCGTCAACCTTTAACAGATTAATTAATTTTGTAATTACTTTTGCGGATTTACGTGCGAAACTCGCTGTGAAAGGAAAGTGTAAAACGTCACCTTCAGCGCTGGTAAGTTCTGTGAATTGCAAGTTACGCATAGGTAATAATGGTCATAAGCTAAGTAACTCGCCATACAGTGAAACATTCATTTCGAGTCCAGCCAAAGAGGCAAAAGAAGCTTGTTCGCATTCTCTGGCAGTGTACGAAGCTTTTGTAAAAAAACAAATGAATATGATCAAGAAGCTTTAAGGAATGTATAATGTCATGGACCACCTTATACAGGAACAAAAGGTGTGATTAATTAAGACTTGAATCCAGAGGTGCGAGTTGAAGTATATTTAAGAAGGCTCAACTGTGGTCGCCAGAATGGCAAAAGTGGTGCTTTAAGATAGATATCAATTTATTCTGGATGCGTTCAATGAGGTCAGAATTAGATTTGCTCATTGCACCCCCCTCCTACAGAGGCATACTCTAGTAGTTGGAGGCACACAGCAGAATTTCAGAAACACAACAGGTGAGTGGAAATCATGCAATTCCAAGAGCGTGAAGGGCATCTTGTGTAATTATCTATGTGAAGAGAAGCTTAGCATTTTGTCGAAGTACACACCAAGATCTTTCATTTCATCGACCCTAAGGAGTGGAGCATCACGTAGGGTGTATCAAAATTTCACATGGTGCGTTTTGTGCATATAACTTAATGCCATAGTGTTGGAAGCATGTAAGAGTACTTATTGTTTCTGCACCAGTTTGAGAGTGAAAAAATGTCTTTTTGGAAGTCGATGCAGTGGTGAACACTGTTGACAGTCTGAAATAGTTTTAAGTTGTCGGCACACAAAGTCATGCTGTTCATTTATTAAAATGCTCTTAGCACTAACAGAAAGCGAGGAATCCCATATCGATTCAAACACCTAACGCACTGAAGAGGATAGATATAGGTCGGCAGTTAGTAACTGCACATCTAGCACCTGATTTGTGCATGGGCAATGTTCATGCTACCTTCGAGTGCTAGAAAAGGTACTAGACTTTAGGGAAGCTTGTGAGAACGAGGAACAAGTATGCTTCCATACGTGCTAACCCTTTCAGACACCACTTTATCCCGTTGATTGAAAAGTTGCTTTCACCACATCTCTTGCATCCTCAGAATCGTAGAAAGTGTACAGCTGCAGCAAATATTAAGAATTTTCAATTGTTTAGCGAGTTTTGTCAAGTTTACAAAATTTCGACTCCATGCGAAAACTCACTACAGGAACACAAAATATGAGAACATGTCCTATTTCGTGTTTTGAAAAGCTTGAAAAGCACTTATCCAGCCACTTGAAAATTATGCCTCGTGCACGACATTGTAAAAAAAACAACGAAAGAAGTGAACTCGCTACATACAACATACTGACGCAGAGTAACAACACCCAGCCGTCTACCTTCCCACTCATTTTGTTAAAACATTCTGCACGTTATTCAAAATTGCAGCACAGATCCAATAATAAGTGTTTCAAGATGTATGAAAAACATTTTAAATACCATTACTTTCATCAGTGCTTTTGCGATTGATGCACGCTCCTGCTGTGCCCAATTGTGTAGAGAGCGTCTCAAAGGGTTAAGCTCTGTGGAGGAAATACCATCAACACCACAAGAAAGGGAAAGTTTAAGGCAAAGTTTAAGGCACTTCATACACTTGGAAGCAAGGTTTTCATTGACTGTTAGCATACACTGCGCCAGACTGAGAAGGAAGGTTACTTGAAGCATATTTCACACCATATAGCAAACAGAAATGTTCTGCAAAGGCATCAGCAGTGTTCGAGACAACACCACTACTTTCATGAAGAAGACGTACTACATCTTTGGCACTCTTTTTAGAAGAGAGAGCCCACAAAGCTCCAGAAATATTTTGAATTATGTGTCACGCTGGCTTCAACACAATCAATGTGGTCAAAGTGATGATTCTAATAATAATAATAATAATAATAATAATAATAATAATAATAATAATAATAATAATAATAATAATAATCTTAGTGGTAACTTGGCACACTAGACTAAAAAGAAGGCTGATGCCTGTATGTTAGAGCATCTGATAACCAGCCATCTAGAGCAGGAATTTGCAGGATGCAGAAGACACTTCCTTCCCCTCCACGTGCACACACACTTGCTCAAAAACACAGCACGGCACACACGCACACATTCGACAGGTGCACAACACACAGGAGTGCCAATTCAGTCTGGTTCCAAGGAAGGAGAATCCAAATCGCCAGGGGGGTGGAGAGAAAGCTCTGCATGCCAGATATAATCATGGAGTTGTGGTGTCGGGCCATAGAGGTGCGATGAGGGCTCAGGCTGTGCTGACCACTTGTTCAGACGAACTGAAGAAAGATTAGTGCTGTCCAGAGAGTCGTCAAGCACCCTGCAGTATAGACTAGTGCAATGTTGCGCTGGTATTGCAGGGTGTGCTACTTGAGGGGTTTGAGGCAATCCTCGAAGGCTGGCATGAGCTTGTGACAACCGAAAAGACGGGAGTAAAGGGTGCGCATTGTCCGGCGCTGAACAAGCTTAAGTTTGTTAGCGTCGCGAGTTTGGTACTGGAACTATACTGATGAGCAGTGCTCAAGTCGTGACAGAATGATAGAAGTGTAGAGTGCTCGGAAAACCTTAGGTCATCAGGGAAGGGAGACACGGGACACAAACCCAAGAATGGGCCGGTGCTTACATACAGTGCTGGTGACATATGCGGAAAAGTTGAGAGAAGAGCTAAATGTTACATCCAGAATGGGAAGGGCCCGAACAGTCTTTATAGAGGTGCCTCCAAGGAAGAACGTTGGACGTGCAGCAGTTTCGTTGTGGCTGATACGCATGCAAGCACTTCTTACGGTCCTACTACAAAGTTTGGTATTGTAGGCCCAGTCGTTCACCTTTACGGAATGTATTTATTGTAAGCACATATGCTGTGCATCGGCATATTGTTGTTGTGGAAGTGTTAACTTGTTAATCAAACACATTCTGCGCAGATGCATTAGTAACTTGGTTTTGAGTAGATCTTTGTCCTGACTACAATTTATAGTATCGCAGCAAGAAACATTTAGTAGAAGCTGAAGGGATTCCAGCAGTTTAAGCATACCGACTGCACAAAACACTGATGACACCTTTTCACCTTCCCCACAATGCACTCACACCATCTACACTTTCCATCAGCAAAAAGTGAGATATAAACTAAATTACAGTTTCATTGACTCAGTACTTGTTGCTTCTGAAGCGGGCATCGAAGCAATCGTGGTATACGCTGCTACATGCATAGGTCTTGCATGATGCAGGTCCTGCTATGCACTGCACACAGGGCACACGTTGCAAACAGATAATTTATTTTTGCAGTGCTCAACTATAAGGACACACTGACTCAAACATGACTGCGTTGTCACGTATGCTTCAGTGCGTCAGCGTTCTTGATTGCTACACGAGCGAATTATCCCCAACTAGCCCAAAAGACGGACGCACTTGAAAGAAGTGAGTGAATGAGTACAGTGAACTTGTACTGAACTGGATTCACATGCCGAATAGAAGAGCGCAGTGTCAGCTGAAACAGGCGGCATGGCTGATTATGTAAGTACTTACAATAGTTCGGCTACTAGTGTATTTCGCTTTCGGAAGTTATCTTTACCACTGGAAACAGCGCAGAGCTTGCCCGTGAAACTTGAGTCAACGGACACCACACGAAACACGCCGCGGTTGACCAACCCAACTTCCACACGGTTCATTCACCACATCACACATCACACGAAGTCAGGAGTGCCATATTTTAAATCACTGCAGTACCAAACGGACCTGAAAATTCACTTCCTTCGACAGAGTTTCTTAGCTGGCCTCGTTCACTCGCCAGTTACGAACTCAATGGACCCGCTAGGCCTACGCGTAACGTAAACAACATCGGCGATAGGCGAGTGCTGATTATCCAGACTTCGGAACTCGTAAACATGTTTCCATTCGTTTTGAGCACAACAAAATACACATACAACAAGCACGGACGTTGCGGTAATCGTGATTCGGTTGGCTGTTTTAGCAGACGATCGCACTGAGCCCGGCGGAACCCAGTGGGCAGGTTGGATTAGTCGGCGTCGTTCGAAGTCGCTTCGGATCCACGTCGCACTGCCACAACCCACGGTCGTCGGTCGTGTCGTCGTCGGCATACTATTACAACACTGTCTTTCAGGAACACTGTCGCGCGCGTCGTTCGCCCAAGGAACTCGGACAATCGTTGGTGCCGGCGCCTTCGTACGGGCGGCCATCATAGGCCTATCAGCCGGAGGCTCCGCAGCCTCCGATTGGTTGACGCCTGCGACAAGTCGCAGCCTCTCATTGGTGCACGCCGGCGCAGCTTCACCGCGTGTCGGCAAACTTCTAGCATCGGCAGTAGACATAATCGCTGCGCGACGTTCCGCTTCGCCGTGTTCCCGACCGACGCTTTTGACGCATTTGACTCTTCGGCGCGCGCCGAAGCTTTCTGGCGCGTGCCAGTGGTTGGGGCATTAGGCGCCCGTTCCTGCGGCAAGCGTCAGCGTTAGCGAACGAACGAGCACAGCCAAAGATAAAAGCGAATGCAGAGCGCGGCGGGGGGATAAAAGACACGAGGAGGAAAGCGGAGAGGAGGATGCAGCACAACCAGGAGGCGGAAAGCGGAGGAGGGTATGGCGAAAAGGGTGAGGAGGAAACTGGGGTGCCGGCACTACCAGGCCTGCGGCCAGCGCGGAAGAAAAGCGCCAGCGTGGGCTTCGGACCCACTGCGCATGCGCTACTTCGCCTGCGACGTCGCCGCCGCTAGAGAATGCGCTCTGCGAGAGCCACGCGTTCCAGTGTTTACTCTTTCTTTCTGAACAGCGAGCGACGCAACCGGTGAAAATACTTCGTCAGCTGTTGCTGTTAAACGAGCTGCCCGAGCAGAGGCTCAGCGCCGCCGCCGAGAGCACCTTGTCCTTCAACATCGAATTATTTGCCTTAATATATCGCGAATTGAAAACACCTAAACAGCTGCGCTCGAAATTCGCATTTTGGGGTATCGTAATCATCGTAATCATCGGTGAATTTTGTGTTCTATCTCAGCCGGACTAACTATGCGTTTAGGGGGGCATCTTCATATAAACCACGCCAAGGGCAAATGAAGGGCAAGAGCATGACACCTCCGGAAAGCAGGTGGCGTAATTGAAGAAGAAGTATTTATTTCCATATCTCAAAACACAGGCAAACAAATACTTGTCGTACAAGTAGCCAAAGGCTAGTTGAAGGTCCAATAAACAAAATACAGGCAAAACGTAGCATAGCAGTAAGATAATAGTTAACACAATGACTAGAGATAATTTACCAAGGATTTCAAAAACAAACCAAGTTCGAAGTAACGTACGTCATGATAACAGCGGATGAGATGAAAATGCTGTACAGAATAGTAACTATTGCGATTGCATAACAAAGAATAACATATGTTATGTGAATTACATACCACATGTAACTAGAGAGCGACGTACGCGCTGGCACAACTCCAATAAGAAATAAAAAAAAAAGTCAACGAAGCCGTTGGGTGTCACGCGCTCCTTCATTAGATAACTATGAGGGGATGTTACACGCACATGTTTTCTTTCGTAATTTAATAGTTTATGATGCGGAACGTAGAGAGTAATATAATGCTTTTTTATTGAAAACCAGAGTGGTTGTATATAGCCAGCGCATATGTGCCTGCACGCTACTTAACGACGATGTAATGGAAGGGAAGAAGCGGAGGGGCAGTTGGGCCATCTGGCCTGCTGGCCGCGTTATGCAAGCCTGGGCAACGATAGCTTCGCTTTAGAACACAGGTTGACGCTTCCGACCTCCCGAGTTGCGGTACTCTGCACGACGTTACGTGATCATGCCCTCTGCTTCGCGGCCCGCGCCAACACTTTTCTCCACACTCAACTTCGCTCGCAGCACTCTCTTCACAATCCGTCCCCCTCTCCACGTCTCTCATCCAATGAGAGGCTTGCGTGTGCGGTTAGAACACGAACGACCCTGAACTCCCGTGACAGATAACAATAAAGCTATCGCTTTAAAACGTGCGGCAAGTGCAGCATGACTTTCGAAGTGAAGCAGGAAGCTTGTTTAGGGTAAACTGCAGTTTTGAAATGAGAAGATCTTGCGGTTCTTTGGAAAGTTGTCACAGTATAGTTCGAGTCCTGACATTATTTTCTCGATTGCGCGTATAGCAGAGTCACGGCAATACTTGTATTCACGAGGTGAATCACTATAATAACCGGTACCATTGCTCATAGATATGTGGCAGCGTTGACCTCGAATTCTCTCTAGCGATTACACTGGCACGTCTGTAGGAAGTGCAGGAACGTTGGAAAGAATTTGATACGCTGTTGCTGAAAGCTAGGCTGGCAAGGGCTGGTCGGGCAATGTCAGGAGCCTGGCGAAGAATGTCCCAGTGAGCCGATTCGCTCGTTTGTTGCCCGCTATTTCTGCAGGACCAAGCATCCACAAGATTTTAGCAATTGTGAGAAGATTACTTTGTAGACAGGCGAGAATGGAGCCCGTTATGATAATTAGCTGGTGAAAAAAGACGAGGGGAACACAGTGGTAAGCAGCTGCAACAGCGCGTACTTCAGCAAGCGTTGGATTAGTGACGAAGGGATTCTCCCTAAGTATAAATAGTAGCATATGAACATTGGCGCTTTCTAGCAAGGTAGCTTGATGGAACCACATGGAAAAGCCGTGCGGAGAGTCTCTAGCTTCAGTGTAGGATGGGAAAGAGTATGAATGAAATGTTGACAGTTCATAGTGGATACGAGCCACGGGACTGTTTGCGGACGTCGTGGTTCATCTTGCGCGGTAAATACGCGATTAGAATAAGGGCCCAACAGCATAATGAAAATTGTATAGCACTACTAGAAGGGAAGAATGCGACAATGGCGAGTAAGTGGCGTCCCGAGTACTGGTTCTGAGGAAAAGTTTCTAGTTTCGACGTTGAGTCCAGATGAGCTCTTTCCTTTTTTGAATGGCCATATGAGTAAGATGCTCATTGCTGCCATTAAACGGGAGGTTCAAAGCTATTCTTTATTGTTTTGTGTATAAGAGCAGCGAGACGATTATGGTTATGTCATCGAAGGGATAAATAAGGGAGCTGGTAATGAAAGCGAGAGAGAATGGTATCTAGAAAATGTGAACGCTCAAATTCGAGCAGGTCTGTAACATGGTTTGTGACGAGGTGCATGAAGCATTAATATTGTTCATACTTTTTCATTATGTGCAAGACCTCCACAGTGGCTAGGCCGTCATAGTAAATGTGGGAGCCGAGCATTTTGGTGGAATTTACTGTTATTAAACGATGAAGATACAGCAGTGACGTTAACCCATCGAGGATGGCGGGCACATTTAAGCACAGGGGGATAAAGCACACTTGGTTGGGTGGCAGCCGAAGTAGTACCAAGGTCTTTCTATAGACGACCTGCAAAATCTCCTGGTGAACCAAGATAGCACCAAATCGTCATCTTTCCGCATATACGTTGTACAGTGCATGGCTTCACTGGCACAACAAATGATACACATGTCAAGGTTGAAAGAGATAGAACTTCGCCTAGGGCTGTGGTGCGTTTGGGATGCGAATATACGCATGATAGCGGAGCATCGGTGAGTAGGAAGGTATAGGAGAGTTCGCGCAGCAAAGAGCAAACCTAATTGCACATATTTCGAGCACTACTGCCCGTGCGAGAAAGTTCCCGTACCAGAGAACCGCATGTCACGTTACCTCCAAAGGTTTAGCAACATCAGAAACGTCACAAGAGTCGATTCTTGGGCTCAGCTGCGTTGCATTGTTAAAACAAAAGGTGTTAAAACAACAAGGACACAGAGACAGACATGAACACTACGGCGATCTACGAGAAATGAAGTTCACAAGAGTGGATGCTTGGGCTTGGGAAGCAGCCCCGAGCATCCAATCTTTCTGAAGTGCCTTCAGGGCAACGCTAAATCTTAATTACTATTGGTTTCAATTCTTCGTTTTCGAGCCAAACAGCCACTTAAAAAAACATACTGTTAAAAACATACAATAAAGTGTCCTTTGAAAAAGTACTATATTTTCTCATTAATGACCTGCTCAGCTACTTTAGAAATAACCGGAAGTAAATAAATCGCGGGATAGCTGTTTAGGCCATGAATCTGTCCATCTTTGTAGTGTACAATAACACGCGCTGTTATTGAAGAATCTAGAAAAATACCGGTTGAAAGCATAATGTTGCGAACAAGAGCTAATGGCACGTTAACGAATGCTGCAGCTGTTTTAAGTTGTAAAATGTTGATGTCGTCCTAACGATATGATTTGCTTAACTTCAGTGACAGAATCGCATTAAGAAGCTGCGTACAGAGCCACATGGTTTTAGGAATATAGTTAACGTATCTTCTTGCAGGAAGTCTTCAAAACGGTCTCAGCGAATTATTGTTGCGCTCGGAAAACCCGAAAAAAAGATCACCGACGATTACCACACTTCCTAATGCAAAATTGGAGCGCAGCTGTACACGGGTTTTCATTTTGAATTATATGAGGCACCGCAAAGATCACCGCACCGACTGGCAGAGGCGCTACGCGCGGCACTATATATAAACCGGCCACACAGTTGCTACTTCCCGGCAACTGCAGCTTATGCAAACGTAATCGTTACCGGGAAACGCTTGCGGCGAACGCTATGCGCGTAGGCGAGCTTTTTGGTTCTTTTTTGTCTTTCTGCTGCACGGCCAGTGCCGTTTTACGGATGCGCAGGCGTGAGCGCCATCTGGTGGTGCTTCAAGGTGACTTTCTCCGCTTTCCTCCTCGAGCTCTCATTGCTCTCGCCGTCTTTAATCCGCCACTGCGCTCCGCGTTCTCTCTTTCATCGTTCGCTGTGCTCGTTCACTCGGTTACGCCGAGAGAGGACGAGGCACGCCGACGCTGAACGCAGGAACAGGCGCCTGAGAGTTGCGTTCTAAAAATGTAAGTTAATCAGATTGGCAAGTGCCCTACCACAACAGACAACATCGTTTATAACACGCCGTGTGCCGTTCGTGGGCCACCGGCAGACGGCGGTTTTGCTCGAGGATGGCAAGATAGCCGACACGCAGAACATGGGTCCGGGACCTATTGTTGCAGCAGCTACACAGCGACGTGTCCAATCAGCCACAGTTTAGTAGCTCTGGCGTCGTCGGTAGCCTCACTGCCGGTGATCGTCGAGCGCCGATATCACGGCTAGGTCAGCTCGTATATCCCCCACGTAAACGGGAATTGCGTCACGAGCGCCAATTTCTCCCCTGGTGCTTAGTATGCCAAACTAAGAGAGAAAAAAAAAACAAAGAAAGTGTCAACCCTTACATGGCAACGGTTTTGTTGATGCGCGAGGGGGAAACGCCATCTCGCTTGTCTGCTGCAACCTCGACGAGTACACGACTTTCTCTGCAGGTGCCAACGGAAACCAACACCGTTTGCATAAATTTTTTCACATTGTTTTCCGCTTTCAGATCTTGTTGTCAACACCCTTCGGCTGTAATCTTATTCTCTTAGAACATATGTGGAAGGCATCTGTGTGAAAACTTTTTCTGTTCAAGATGCGCGAGCCAGTATGCCATGCCTCGCGGTTATTTTGCTTCGGCAAAGCAGAAGTAGGCAGACAAATGTGCTTTATTCCCTGTTTTTATTAGCAAGCTATCGCAAAGCAGGGCAAAAATGCAGAATACAGTAATGTAGAGCAGAGTATCTCATTAGTCAGTACAAATGGGCACATTCTGTACTAGAATCATACGTACGTAAGGCTGCTTCCTACAATTTCCCCTAGACTTAAAATTGCTACCATGTTTGTTTGCTTTGCACAACACAACTCTACCAAAGCAGTTTTTGTACAACAGTTATTCGTGAATAATAAAAACATTGTCAAGAGGAACAGATTCACATTTTTCGCATGCCAGTAACAGGAACTTCCTTTTTCCAGTGGACCTGTTAAAACCTCTCTGGGTTTCTCTTGACGTTCGCAGCTTCGCCGAGCTGGGGGAGAGAGAGCTGAGAGAAAGTGAAAGGAGAGTACCAAAATAGCATCGCACAGCATAGCGACGCGGCGAGGGTGGGTAGGTGGAGTCTAGCGGGGGAAAAGGAGCGGCGCGGCGGTGACGCAGGTGGTGGGATGTCATTGCTTTCCGACAAAAACCCGTGTGCTCGCTTCGGCTGTCCTCTTTCTCGCAATGGAAAGAAAATTATGCGTGGCTCTGCTATCGCAAACGCAAGACACCACCGGAGCTGGGGGAAGCTCAGCAGAGGTTAGACTAAGTGTGTGGTTTGGCACTACTTCATTGGCCTTCCCCCAGCTGCACTGGTCTCTGGTGTTTGCGATAGCAGAGCCACGCGTAAATTTTATTCCATACAGCGGATATACTTGCTAGCCCAAACAACATGCTATATCTATTCAATTTTCTGCATAGCTCTCCTTGTACCAATAGATATTCAGCAAATTATATTGAAAATGTCTGTAGTATTTTTCATATGTGGTTTTGTTTCGCAATACAACATGCAAGACCATTAGAGCTTCATTCAGATCTATACCATTGCGAACACGGTATGAATACGAAATTCCTCGCTTGGATATTGCAGATGTTTCTTAAAATTTGTAATGCTCTCGGTTGGTTACATCGTCATCTAGGCATAAATGAATCGGTTCCCAGACAATAAGAACAAATAGCTCCAAGTTTTTTTGTTGCGAAACAGTAAATGCAGGAGGAGCATGTGTAAATCGGCGGTTGATCGTCATTAGAGGTTGGGCAAGGAGAGAGTGATGCACAAAAATATCTTGTTGAACACGCAGCTTCGGGACATGAAGAAATACTTTCTAAAAGCAACGCAAGTCGGCTGCATTCAATGCATCAGGGCAACCTGCTCAGAACAATATCTATTTTGAATGGTTTTCAAGACCTTCCCCTAATACATTATCTTTAACAGTGCCTATAGGCTCAGTTTAGTGCGACTTGTTTGAAGCATAGGACAGGTATTAGATCTATATTACAAGTTTCAACATTCGCTGGAGGTCCTCCGTCATGACAATTTCGGTGCCGACACAATAAGGAGCCGAAAGTATTTTAACTTTTCTAGAACACTCGTTTCTGGCACAGCATGCTTTCTCTGCTTATTAAAATTATTCGTGACTTTGCGAAAGGAGACCCCCTCCTCCCATTTTTGCTATAATAATGAAACCACTGAAGTCAAGAGTGTCGAGGAACAGCAGTACTTGCACAACTTTACTGAAATAAGCTCAAGGAGGTTCTAGCATCTCAATATCCATGTATGGCAGCTACGTAATAACCTTTGAAGAGGAGGGTGCAAGTGTTGGAGCAATGCCTGTCTGCAGAAAGAATACGCTGCATGATGTTTATGCAAATGTTGAAATATGCTGAAGTATTTTCTAAAGATGGGATAATCAGGAGAGCGCTCTGAGAGCTATCGGACTTACAAAAAGAACAAAATATCATTAACAAAACTTTTCTTAATTTTCAAGCTCTTGGAGCTTTCTTCTTGCAGCTGGTTTTCTCTCGCGCTGTTTTTTTGAGATCCAGATTGATGTAATTTATGTGCAGCATAAGCCACGCATAGAATAAGTGCCGCAGCAGGTCTATGCGAGACTTATTAGAGCAAAAGAGTTCTTATTGTAGGCTGCTGTTTAGCTGATCTTTCAGTGCAATGGACACACCGCACAACTGCGCGACCACACCAACGGGCTGCGGATAACATTTCTCCATATATTTGCCTCCTCTTGCGATAATGAAGCGTCCCCTGGCGCTGCAAGAGTTGGTAGAACTCTTGGTTCACGTAATGCATCAACTTCTCTAGTGCTTCCTATCTGGTAATCTTTCGACAGCTCTTTAACTTCGCTGACTTGCAATACCCTTGTGTACCATCTCTTAGTCGATCGATGACGTCTGCGGTCTCTGGCGAGTATATTTTCCTCTTTCAGCCTGGCTTCGGCAACGCAGAACCTGTAAAGACAGACACATCATCACAACATATTGTCAGTCTAGTTGGCAAATTTCCGCCAATGTTCCACGTTGTGTAAAGGAACACTACACACAGGCAAACAAGACAAGCTCAGCGCCATGTTATGCTTGAGTGTCATGTTCCACTGTCAAGAGAATTCCATTGGCATCACATGTCTGCTATATATGACATCGCCTCACGTTTATGGAAACACGACATGAAAAGGCCGTTCATTATCAAATTTCTAGTGCATGTGACCAAAACCGAACTGTTTTCGTAAAATTAATTTTCGTAAATTTATTAGGGTAAGTTTCAAGTTTTAGTGCAGATATATATTCATGTAGTATGTTATGCATTGCTGGTTCCTCAATATGGGAATCAGTTTTTAGAGCTAGTTTTATTGATCGATGAAAGTTTTGATGGATCTTCTTAACGATTAGGTAATTCCACGTTTTATTTACTGTGGCTTTATTTTTCTGCAAGATACCCATAAGAGGAAAACTAATTTCCAAAAGTTCGGAAATTAAAAAAAAAAGCTGCTGGGCAACTGATCATTGGAATTTTTGCTCCAGAAGAATTTCTGCTATAAAGCGGCAAACCAAGCTTAGGGAGAAGAGGGCAGCGCGCCGCAATAACTGGCTTCGCCGTGTCGTATGCTGTAGCGCCAAGCGAGGCGGGACATTTTACGAATATGAGTTCGCTAGTTATCAGCAAAAACTGTTCGGATTTTTTATAGTTTGGCCTATAATGGGGAACATCGCGCACCTTAGGCGAGCAAGCGATAACGAGAAACTGGCACGCACGCGGTTTCTGGGCGCACGCGGAGCAACTTTCGCTGCGTAACGTCACATGGTACCCGGCGCCGTAGCCTGCGACGAGAAAAAGACAGCGCTCGCCGTGATCACGGCACTTGCGCCGTCCCCTGTCAAGTGGTTTTTGTACGAAAGTAATGAACTAGAGAAACACAGATTGGCAACCACTAGTGACTTTTCCTTACCTTCGTCGATAAGGGACCGCTCTTTCACTCCAACAGTTGACACAGCCGACCGCGACAGGGTCGGCGTAGTCCCTTCCTCTGAAATGGTCCGAGCCGAGGCCGTAGCCGTTTTACATCTGCTCCATGTCAGCCTCGCTAGGGCTCCCCATTTAGCGTCATTTCGCCACGTGTCAATCCGAAAAATCGGCAAGATGCCGCGTGGTCGTGATTAGGGAACACTTAAAAGCGAAACCATGTATAAGAGTAAGAAGAAGCGACTAAAATATTCCGCCCTTCTAGGCACAGGTTGAAAAGAGAAGCGAACCTGTGTCGTCACATAGGTAACTATAACTTACTCTTGTAATTCAAGATGAAAACGACGACTGCTACGTAATTGATTTTTTTATTTTTACTCCTGCCGTGTTCATGACCATTCAAAGGTACGTGGTAATGTAATAACAAAAAGTGATCACCGGAATGCTCTCCAGCGGAACCAGATTGTGCAGTAAGCATTCAAATACCTATGGCAGATATAAATTGCAAGTTTTCTACTCTTGGAAAAAATGCAGGGCAACCGCTAATACATACCGAAGCAAAATTTCCGTCTGCGCGTCAGATAGCATCAATAAGCCAATTAGTTTCAGTTTCTTACACCGCAGAATGCGCCGCGTCAAACCAAAAAAAGATATTCACTTGCAAACAAGCACGAAAGATCTTTCGTTTCGTCCTATAGCTGCTTTGATAAGCACAGCTTTTGTTTTTCATAACGACCGCAGAAAAAGTGTGCTTACCTCTCTTCCACTGGGAAACGGAAAAAATTCTCCCTTCTGTTGCTCCCAGAGCTGCCATATCACGCAGCCGCGCAGCAAGCCTTGTATCCTTTCCTCAGTTTTTCCGACATTGCAGTAACATTAGCAGGCACAGAAGGAAAGTTTTAAACTGCAGAACATACGAAATAAAAGTTATGACAACCATTACACTCTGTGAAGGTGGAATGGCAGCGAAAGCTGACGACAGTCGCACCTCTGAAACGAAAGGAAACTGCTTTCGCTGCCATTCCATCTTCACAAAGCGGAATGGTTGTCATTTTTTTTTTTGCGTTCCGAGTCTGGCGTCATTGTTCGTTCGGAGGTGGCCGGGCTCGCGATTGTCGTTTTCGTTCAGCATCGCCGGAACGTTCTTCGTCGGTGATCGTGTCGCGCCGGCGCCGTTTACATTCTCGTTGCTGTTCCCTCCGGCTCTCCTGGTACGCATGTTGTTCGTCCGGTTTATGAACTACACGTGTACGCCTCATCGATAACGCAGCTGTTTTTAGCGCCGATACATCTCCTGCTTATATACTGCGATAACCTTGACGTCACGCTATTGTTCACGGGGAGCGTTCTGATCTGTTCCGAATTTTGACGTCTGCGCCGCCGCCCTGCACCTGTACGTGATCAGACACAAAGCAAACAATGAAACCCATTATGAATGGGCTTGTTAGAAATCGCTAGGTCTCTTTCTCTTGCCAAACGCCAGAAAAACTGTGGAAGGTTAGTCATATCCAGCTTTTGCTGCAAAAACTTGCACGTGCATAGAAAGCGAAAGGAGCAGACGAAGAGAATGGCAGCCGAAGCGATAAGAGCGAAATCGCCGCCCGTTGGCGCAACAAACGAAAGGATCAAATAAAGGTATTTCGTGTCGAAGAAGAAAATTGCCAAAAACACGTTTTATTTCTACACGTAATTGCATCACTTCACTTTATTGTTATGTAGTTTGAAAAGTTAGAGCCACATACGCAAACGTTACTGAATTTTCCTTTGGTTACCAGTGTTATGGCGACGGTTTATTGCCAATACCGAAACTAGTCCCACTGTCCAAACACTGCCGATGTCGTCGTTACTGTTATGCTGTGTTGTTGTTGGAGCGAGCCGTACACGGGATCAGCCAAGTCGAGAGCAGAAGAAAAAGTCGGTTTACTTAAGATGCACATATTCAGGACGTGTTACATAAAAGGCGCCAGATGTCAGTTAACTTGAAAGACGTCGCATAAATGGCAGATGAGGAAGCAATGCGCTTACATAACACACCATTCCTTTTAATGAGCATCGACTTTGTAGCTAACAAAGTTTAAGGGCACGGTAGATGTGTTCCTTTACATAAAGTCGATCGAAATGTTATCTCAAGTTGGTGAAAACCTTTATCGGCGTTTACTCTTGTTACGTAAAGTCGCTTCACGAGCTGGCGTATCGCGCAGGAGGCCTGGTCCATCTTCCCGAACGAGTAGTGAAGTGGGCCTCGCCGAGGTGGAATTTGCCGTGCTATGCGTGATATGCCAGTGGAACTGGTGGAAACCTTTGCGTGCACGTCGATAGCTTTGTACTTCTCTGGCGAAGGTTGCGTAATAGTCTTTTCTGCAGCTCTTGGGCGCAGATGGATGCGGCTTCTAAAAAAAGATGCTTCCGGGGTCGGTCCTCACGGCATACCTACGAGGTTGGGGACAGACTTGACCCCTGTGGCTTTCTTTAAAACCTTTGTCTGCGACAGTGCACAGGCGGACCAGAGTAGCTGATATACCTTGTGCGGCAGTCACCATGTTTGCGCGTTTCCTTTTGCCGTTGCTGGAGGAGAGTATGATGAGTTGAAGTTGGGACGCTCGGTTTGAGTAATAAGCTCGGTGGGGCAGATAGGAATGTGCGCAGCTTTCTTCCGATCAACAGCTTAGTTAGGGATTATCCTCTTTTTGACGTCGAATGATAGTTAGGTAGCACTACTGCAAGGTCCTTTGCCTTCTTCGGCTACCTTTGTCATCACTGTTATGGCCCTTTCTGCTTGATATTGCTGCGGGGATACAGTGGACGTGGCTGCTCATATCTTCCGCCCGTTTATGCAAGAAACTTCTAATTTCATGCTTGTTCGACGGCAGTAGTATGACTTTGATGGTCTTTACTATTCACCCGCCGTGGTTGCTTAGTGGCTATGGTGTTGGGCTGCTAAGCGCGAAGTCGCGGGATGGAATCACGGCCACGGCGGCCGCATTTCGATGGGGGCGAAATGAGAAAACACCCGCACACTTAGATTTAGGCGCACGTTAAACCACCCCGTGGGGTTCAGATTATTCCGGAGTCCCCCAATCCGGCGTGCCTCACAGTCAGATCGTGGTTTTGGCATGTGAAACTTTTTCTTTACTATTCCTGCATCTGCATCGGTATCTTAAAGTGCGAGTTGGGGAACCAGGTACGTGACTGGGCTTTCAAACCTAACTGGAGCTTGTTAGTGTTCAACTTGAGGCTGTTGGCAAGTGATACTTCGAGTACCTTCTTAAAATAGGCCTCATGCTTTTAAAAATTTTGTGACGCCAATAGAACATTGCCGAAGCAGGGCTTGACGGTGAGTTGCTTTTCGAAGACCCTGTCAGTTGCTTGCTGCGAGAGCTCAGAAGTTGTTGCAGTACTAAAGGGAACGTGGATAAATGAATATCTTCTCCAGAGCGTAGTGAACGTGCACAAAAGCGAACTTGCTTCATCCAGTACCAGTTGTACAGTACCACTCTTTGTGTCGAGAACGCAGAAAATCTTATTTAAGTAAGAAAGCCTTATTTATGTTCCACTGGTCTAAGCAATGTCAGACTCTGTCGTCTTTTTTTGTTGTTGACGACAGTCGAATGGACTTCACTCACAAGGCACTGTGACTTTGGTGATGATTCCGTTCTGTTCCATTCGTTAGAATTCTCCCTTGAGTTTGTGCTCTAATACATAGGGTACAAGGCGTGGAGCCGACACCGTGGGAGTTACAGCTTCCTTAAAGAGCCCCTCACCAGGTCTGGTCATTTTGAGCTGACAATCGCAGAGCATACATTGTGCGCTAACTATCGTGTATGCAAAGTATTACATCGCTACGCGCCGCGGAAAGGGCTGACATTTCAAACCGAACGTCGTTTTTGCTTCTCCTCGCGGCCGCCGCGCTCCAAGCCGGACGGTGACGTATCGCGTCCCTGCGCCTACGTAGTTGTGTCCGCAGTGCGACGTCGCTCGTGGTGACACGTGACTTCGAGAAATATTGAAGGCAGCATCTGTTATCTGTGCGATCTGTTGCTTGAATTGACGAATTGAAGTTTAGAGAAATAATAAAACACACGAACACAATGTCTGCGTGTTTTTTATTTTACTTCGAACCGAAGCAAGAGAGGTGTACTTCCGCTTCGTCTGCTTGCTCACACCGTCGCGCAGTTACGTGCGCAGCTACCGAAACTATGCCATTTTCTACCGTGTTCCAGCGCGTGATCACGCTCTGCGATGCGCTTCTTCTGCCTCAGTATTCGTGTAGCACTGAATTATACCGGTAGTCATGTTTCCTTGTGCACAGCGCGCAAAATAGTGCGCTGCGCGAACGAGACAACAGCTCGCGCGCGACGCCGTCAGTGGAAATACGTAGCGCCGGAGAAAAAATATGAAGGCGGGGCGTGTGAGGTATGCGTCACGTGATCCTCGAGGTCTGGTATGGGAGAACGCAGGGAAGGAATTTCGCTTGCGAAGGCTAGACGGGGCGAGTGGAGAGAGCGTCTCGCTTTGCAGTGGAACACGCCTGCTGAAATGGTTCTATCTCGGCTATTAATGAGCCGATTTGAAAAATTTTTGCGGCAGAACGCTCCCTAGAGGACACATAACAACTTACAGCGTATAACCAAAATTTGCTATGGGGCCTGGTGAAGGGCCCTTTAAGCTGTACGGAATGCACGCCAGGCAGTTTTCCGCTGCCTTCAAATCCATCAGGAAAGCCATCGAGCACGTTTTGAAGTCTTTGCGTTGCTGAGCACGCAACTACACGTCGTTCGCTGCGGCTGTATTCTCGTGATGAGATTCAAGGCTTTGCATGCGCTGGCGCCCAAAATCAGTTTCAGGGGTTGGCTAACGATGATCGATTGATTGAAACAACTTTATTTTAAATCCGGCAAAGTTTAACGACCCGGGCTCAGGTCTCCCATGAGGGGACTTCGAGGCGTTGCCTCGTCGCCGCATCTCGGGCCTGCTGGACGCTTGCGTCTTGAGGTTGGAGCTGCGCAGAGCGGCGGCTCTCTTCGACGCAAGAGCCTCCGGAGCTACTGCCATTGTAGCTGATATAACATGGCACTCCCGCAACATGTGTGAGAGCGTCGCTCTAGTTTGAGGAACTTTAGCGTGAACTTCTTCAGTTGAGCAGCGCAGCTCGCATTCAACGTCGATGGGAAGTGTCTGTCCCGCCTATGAACTCACTCATGGCAATTGTTGATTTGAATAGGGGGGGGGAGGCTGCGACGGCGATGTAACCGATTTAATCTTTGGGCATTATATTTACGTCGGAGCCCGTCTGCAGTTAGAAGCTCACGTTTTGTGTCCATTTCCGCTGACCTTTTCGATCCACTCCCAGTTGGTTTACGTTAAGGAGGTCTAGAATCTCAAAGAAAAATTTTGTTGCTGATCCTGCTGCTGTAGATCCTCAAGGAGTCCTATGTGCTAGCGGGGGACGTGTTGCTGCCTCGTTGGCATTGCAAACGTGCTAGCGAAATGCCCGAATGTGTTGAAGTTGTAATAGTCCGCCCCATAGGCAGGACATTCGCACGGTCTGCACGTTGTTCCACAGCGGGAGCATTGTTCTTGCGGTTTCACCTGTGGTTTCAGTTGCTGGTGCCTCAATGTTACTAGTTGTTGTGAGTTCCAATTCTTTTGCTTCGGCTTTTGTATGGCTCCTACTTCAAGCTTGGGCTTTTCAAGCGCGTTTACGTGCCTTTTCGAAATTTTCGCTGCCTTTTGCGTAATTATTGCACGTAGCTGAGATTTCAAAGCGGAAGGAAAAGAGCATCAGTTTCCCTTGGGTCGTCTTATCTGAGAAAGAAAAGGCTTTTATGTATCTGAACGCGGCAATGTCGGATGGTGTGTTTCACCCGCTTTCTTTCTCCTTTTCTTGCTTTTTCCTTTTTATTTATTTTTTGTTCAGTATGAAGGCGTCTGGAGTATAACTTTTCGTACAGCATGGTGGCTGTTGGCTCATATAAGCGGTCAAAAACCTGTGCCGTTCCCTTCATTGAAGTGCTCCACGCATGCATCCTAACGCGTATTTATGTATGCTTATTCTGCAAAAAACGGACAGTTGCAGTCAGTCCTCGTGTTTGTTCACTCTGCGTTATGTCCTAGTTTCGAAATGCGCTGCCATATTCCATCGTGATCAACCAACTAGCCCACCATTACGTCTTAACCGATCGCATTTTTTTAGTTACTGGGGTATGATGTGGAAAGGGTGGAAGCCTGTGCTTGCTGTTGCTTCTTTTCACATTTACATAGGCTAAGGCGCTATGAGTGATGAAAATGCCACATATCCCGTAGAAAAATAATTATTGAGAAGGCATTGAATTCTTATTGGTCAATGTTGAGTTTTTCATTGAGGAATTGTGGAAATTTTGTTGGAGAATTGTTGGGCTGATTGTTGAGTGGTCTTGAATATTGGCCACTGAAATGTAATTGGAACACCATTGGGTGTCTCAATGTTGAATAATTGTTAAGTTACCATTGAAATTCCGTTGCGCTTAGATGGCTCGTTGTGTTCATTTTGTTGAATGGTTGTTGGGTTACCATTGATAATGCATTGAACTGACGTTGTGGTATATCTGTTGACCTGTTGTTGAGTTATTGTTGTCACAGCACTGAAAAGTACGTTGTGGCCCAGTTGAGATGACATTGAGATTTCAGAAGTGGCCATTGAAATATGATTGACATTTCGTTGGGCTAGTGGATTTTTATTCATATATTGAAATTGCTTTGCTATTCACACTTGCATGCCCCGGTGCCTGCTCATAACTTTCACAAACAAAAGCAAAGGAGAGACTGATCAATTTGAAGCACATTTATTTACACTAAAGATGCGTGCCCATGAAACATTATTACAGTACATAAGGCACCCCTACATCGAACCTGGAGACACAGGCTAGTACCTACAGCACTCGTTTAACAGTGTAAATACATCTGAAAAACCTATACATATGAATTAAATCAAAGCGATCGTTGCGGTCTTCCCTTGCGACTTAAGTTTATGACTAGAAAGCAAAGCGACTCAAAAGGCAGGGCTTAAGCATACCCTTTTAACAACCAACTTTGAACACATGAACACTTGAAGCTGCTTGCGTGTGAACACACAAGACATCTGAATACGCTACATTAAAATGTTTCGCACACTAACCCATCACAGGAACAGTTACGGCTGATTGTGAGAAGGCAAAATAACAGACTTGAAACAAATGACTTCACGTAAATATATACAAGCTTTAGCACACGTCTTTCACCGCGATTAAAATTTAATGAAGTACCAAAGTAGACTTGTCTGGGTTTTTTGTCTTCGAGATGTATATATTTTCAGGTTGCCCAAATATTTTATAAAATAACATCACTCAACTTAGCTATTAATTGATGAGACATCATTTACAAAGTTTTCTGGCATGGTGAACACCTGAATCATGTTTCTGACGAGCCAGGCTTGCAAGAACAGTACACCATTTGTACATTTTAAATTGAGGTACAGAAGAGTTTGTTGGTGGTATTTCCTCAATTTAGTGAGCTCATTATCAGTTAATTTTTCTGGACTTGCACAAAGCAAATTAGAGCACTCTTTGGGACCTTTTTCACTCTACCCAGCAACTAAGTGGTACCTCAGTCAGTAAAGAGATAAGGCAAGGCTAATACCTTGAACGATAAGAGAAAACATAATTATTTAGCACAGAAAATTGGTAGTAACACACGGCTAACACAATTCCAAAGAGCCAAATAGATGGTCACCTTCACTTGCAATATCTAGTATCCCAGAAATCGTCATAAAGGATGGGAAAAGGTTTCAATGACTGGACAGCCAGATTGGCGAGACAGTGAAAAACGCAAATAAATGCGTATACGAAAAACCAATGACCTCAATTGCGCAGGTAAAATGTTATTAAAATGCTACCAGAATTTTATTGCAGAAAATACATAAAAGTTGCAAAAAAATTGGGACAAAGCAGTAACAAAGACGGAGGGAGATACAGCACCCGTGTTGAAAAGAAATTATAAGTGATATATATGCATATTTAAGCTCAAGACAATTTTTTCTCCAATATTGTCACGTGGTGGTGACGTTCAAGAACACAGTAGCAATACTGTGAAGAACAAAACTAACTTTTATTGGGCGAACCTGTGCCCAAAAAGAGCCCATGCACTGACGGCATAAAAGAAGGTTCCTGCGCCTGGAGAATGCAGCACAGTACAAAGCAGCGTCATGAGAACCAAAAACAAGAGCTTGGTATGTTTAAAACGTACGAATACTTGCATAACTACAGGCTTGTGACATGTCATGCCTTGAATGGATGAAATTCATAAATCTCACACAAATGAAGTTACCATCACTCTTATTGGCTTCCTCAGGGGACTCCTTGAAGTTGAACTAGAAAAATGTACGTCAGTTAAAAACAGAAGATAAGACCCTATAGCGTTCTTCCTGAAATAAACAGCGCAAATATTTCATGTATCAATTCTATGGACACTTCAACAATTCGGTGTACATATATATTTGACAACCACCCAAACAGACGAGAAGGATGAATTAAGGTAGGAACACACATGAACGCTGACTCAACTAGAAGTTTATTCGTGAAGACAAAGATTTTAAACACATTGGCCAACTTCACAAAGAAAAAGCCATGGATGCGCAGCAGAAACATCCCGGCAGACATGTGCGTCAAAAAGAAAACAAAAACATGAAAGGTTTGTCCTGTAAGTGATATTAACGTGAAATACTGCAGCAACTCTTTCCCACTAAGGCTCACAGAAATCTTGCTTATGAATTTTTCTTCGTGATCAATAAATAATTCTTCCATAAGTCCTCTTGTGTTCTGGTCTTTGTGATGAAACAACCGTTCTTTCTGCTCTATACCTCAACACCAGAGGAGTTCCAGAAGCAATATTTATTGATCACAAACGAAACAAATGCATAACGAAGTTATCTGTTGCCCTTAATGGGAAAGACTTGCAGTCCTCAAGAGTATTTCTCGTTGGGTAGTATCACTCATCGGACAAATATTTCGCGTTTTCGAAAGATTTGTCTGATATTTCTCGTTTTTCACGCATGTTTATTCTACATGACATGGCTTTTTCATATTTTTTTTCTTGTTGCTCGTGGCTGTTTCTGCCACGCATGCACGGCTCTTTACCTTTGTCAAGTTGACCAGCGTCTTTAATAGCCCTGTCTTCAAAAATAAACTTAGCTTAGTGTGCTCCTATTTCGTCGTCCGTCGTCCGCCTCTGTTCGCGTTGCTGTTTCCAGTACGCACGTATCACTTGGTTAGGCTGGTAAACATCCTCGCAAGCAAAAGGAAATACCTCCCTCAAAAGGTAGCCCGTCCTTCACTACTAAAAGCCAGAGCAAATCGAATGTAAGCCTTCACAGCGTCCATGCGGCAGCTAGTACACCAAAGAGCAGCACAAAAAATAGTTAAAAATCCCACTAGACGGAGAGTGGCAACAGAGATGCGAGTTTGCTAGTGAATCAGCCACATATCAACGGGTGTATCTTGCACGACGCCAAGCTGCTCTTGACGTAGAACACTTTAGCATCTGGGCATTTGCTGCATGTGTAACCTGCGAGAAGGGAATGCGGACAGAAAATGAGATTGCGCGGATTCAGAATCTGCCACACACTGCACATAACTACGCACAAAATAGAAGTACACAGTATACTGGCAAGTAAAAATTTGCGACTATTTACGAGTGCTGTCTAGAAAAGGTAGAAATGGGTCACTACGGTAAATGTTAGCTAAGACACGCACAGCGATGTTTCACAGCGGGGAGAAATATTCCCGGCTCTCTCGCAGAACCAAAGACCACGCTACAGTGCATAGCCAACACCAAGCAGATATCGAATGTTTGGGTAGAAGTCCAGCAGCAGGAATGACCTAAAGATACGCCGAGAGCGATGCGAGCGTGAGCGTGCCTGTAGGAGTGAGAACATGCACTGCTTCTTTGAAGCTAGCCGCTCCGGCGTGTCTCCGATCATCCCACGTGATTTCTGTGCAGAACGTCGCGTACACGCCCTTGCGCGTTTTGCGCGGTAGCGTCTGCGCAGTGAGCTAGCTTAATGCACGCGACATTCACCACGCAAACGGTGCTCGAGGCGACAACGCGCTGAGTGGCGCTCCTTTCGCTTCTGCAAGCAACGCACATTGGTATCGGTCCAGCTCAAAGAGACAGCAGAGAACGGTGGCATGTTTCGGTTATCGCCAATTAAAATTGTACGCTACGCCTTCAACAGAAACGCGCCGCGCTAGATAAAGATGCTTACTGCGGTAGTTTTGGCAGTGATAGGCGATAAGGCGAGCCTGTCGGCGGCTGTGTTCTTTGCCGACGTCGTCACCACAGCTCTGTTCATTTGCGCTGTGTATCCGTGAACAGTCACCGCGCGGAAGCTGCGACTTATCGGTTGGCCGTTCTCCGCAAATCCCAAAGAGGCGAAATATATTTTGCGGTGCGCCGCACCATTAGGTGCAACCTAAATCGAGGCACGCTTAACCGCTACGGCACAAAAGGTAATCACACTAACCGTATGGTATAGGATGTGCCACTATGGATTTAAAAAAATCATTATCATGTCTTACGGGGGAAACCGACGCTCTGATTATGAGGCAGGTCGTAGTTGGTGACTGCATAATAATTTTGACTTCCTGGAAATTTTTACGTGCATACAATGCACAATGTACGAGCGTTTTTGCATTCCGCTCCATTGGAATGCGGCCGCTGCAGGGATCGTATCCACGACCTTGAGCCCCATATTTCCACGGCGGCCGCCATAGTTACGAAATGCGTAATCGTGACGTGCAACACCGCCTTCCGGTACGAGTGTGGTACAAACGTAGCACAGCTGCACACCTGCTGCACAATTATTTGTCGCGGTTCTCCTAAGCTCGTAGTATCTGCCTAAATACCTTGAAAGGCAGCGCGCCTCTCACGTATCGGAACGCGATAACAAGCGCTTAGTCGGACCACGTGAGCCCCTATGAAAGATGGCGTGGCCACTGTACAAAATTATCACTGCTCAGAGAAGCTGATCCTTATGTTCCAATTGTGTTCTCTCATACAAATTCAGGAAAGGTCATTAGGCAGGAACAAATGAAGCAATGCAATTTTACGCACGTGGGGCGCCGCTGCCTCTTCGCCTACCATTGTTTCAAACGAAGTGACGGCGGCAGCGAGCGTTAGTATCGCGCGCTTTAGCTCCAGGGTATACGGTTGGCTTGAAGAAAGTGAACGGTGTGCTTAACATCTCACGCTTGTCAATGTCAAAATAGAAAAAAGGCTACGTGCCCAAGAAAACGAGATTACTTACCTATCTGCAGAAGCTCGGCTGCGGCTCTTTCGGGGTGCCTTCTCTCCAACAGGCATCATGACCTCTGCCGCGCAACTCATCAAAGCAGCCAGGCTCGCAGATCAGTCGAAGGCTAGTAGCTGAGTCAGCCAACAACTTCAACGGATAAACGTCCCACTTATCGTCGTTAAAGCATTTCACTAACATGTGCGTCAGGATGTCCGAAAAGAAAAAAATACTTTCATCGAAAAGCACGAAATGTGAACTACCCACGGAGGAAGGAAACTAAGGAGAGGCCCTACCCCCTCCGCGCGCTAGGAGAAAAGTGTGGCGGAAATGACGTAGTAGGTTCTCATTTTTTTTCTGCTTTTTTATTTTTTCTGTTGTATGGCCACGCCTTTTGGGCCACAATGGCGGCGTTGTTATGGTTTTGAGCGCTCACACGTGTTGCTCTGGTAGGTTTCGGGCCGCGGCAAAGGCGCTGAGTGGGCGGGTTTGCGTTAGTCACCGTGTCTTGTTGCGCTGTGTTACCTGCACCGTGCTCTGCCAGATGTTGCGCGAGCGCGCGCGCTCCGCGAGCGCGCGCGCTCCGCGCGCGACACCACGCGCAGCGCGGCGTGGTTTCGCGAAAGATGTAAACAAGCGAGGAGGGTGGCCCAAAAGGCGGAGCATCGCCATGAGCAACGCCAAATTCCGACTTCACTTTTGCTTCACAAAGAGTGACGTCAGGGCCTCTCCTTAGTTTCCTTCCTCCGTGGAACTACCAGACAAGGCAACCAACTAACTGAGTCCGAAAGCCGTTCACAGCTTCACTATCGTATGGAGTTATAAAAACATTTCAAACACAAAATACCGGCACGGAAACACGACTAATTATTTAGTAATAATTTTTCATCCACTAACCTTTATAAAGTTTTGAGAACAACCTAATTTGTAGCATAAACAACAAATACTACGACCAAAATATGCGGCTACGAAACTAGCGGTAACGATGTGTACTGTTGCAAAAGTGTGCTCGAAACCGTGGCTCGAAACGAAGCTACAATGGTTGCAACCGCGTGCGCACACGCACACACCCGAACGCTGCCTTGACGTTAGTAGCGCCACCTAAAAATGAAAATTACTACTAATTTTATTATTTTTACAAAAGTAACGCTATTGGAATAGTTTATAGCATCTTTGCAGATGAAGCGGTGACAAGTAAGGTGTGATAACAGTCCGTTACCTGTGTTTCTTTCATTTCCCTTTGGTGTTCTTCTATTTAACTGAACGTACGGGACCTGTCCTACAGGCTTGGGAGAGGACGACAGTTCGGCGAGGCTCAAATAAATCGCATGCTTCTTGCAAGGCGAAAGTCGGGAGCAGCCGCAGATACAGCGATTAGCTGCGATACTGTTGCGGCTGTTTCTGAATCAGAAGCTCTTTGAAGTCAATGGTTACAGCGGCCGCGCGCTGCGATCTCAAAGCGTGTTCGTTGTTATATCTCTAGTACCACGGCCGTTGGATAAAAATAGGTATACTTACTTTCCGGACAGAGGGTGTGTCGCAGGAAATTCGAAGATCTCTCACGTGTATGTTTGCAGCATGTGCGCCGCTTGCATCCTACGGTTCCCACAGCGCGTCGGATGCTCGAAGGTAGCGTCGTCGCGTGTCAACGCCTGTCTTATCGCCGGCCGCGCTGCCGCCGTGTCTACTATTGGGGAACTCCACATACGCGTAGTCACCGTGTTTGCGAATGAACTTCGCATTCTTCTGCTCCCCGAAACGTGCTCATTTTGGATCGTACCAATTGCTATGTCATCTAGTGTATGTTAAAACGACGATGGCATTTGTACACCGGCGAAGAAATAAATCGTTATGAATTTGGGCGGTCATGAAGCTAGTCTAACGCTGCAGTTTTTAGAGAGAGAAAACGGCTACGAAAGTGGGGCGGTCCCGGAGATAGGCGCTTCAAAGCGCCAGCTTTAGCGACAGCACGAGGAATTGGCACGCTGCGCACGCGCCAAGCATTTCAGAACTTACTGGCTGTCGAACGAGAGGAGCATGCGCGCGTTCGTGGCCTAATGGTTAGAGCACCGGGCTCAACGGCCGGCGTTCAATGCCACCCCATCGGTCACAAATTATTTTCTTTTTATGAGAACGAGGCGAAAGAAGAACCTACGTGCCGTAAAGCGACAGCAATGAGGTTGGAACGTTTCGCATTAAATTTTTGGAATGTCTTCATATGCGAGTCCTAATTATTGATACTGGACTCAACTCTACACAACAAAAAAACAACTACAAAAATCAACATAAACTACCCAATAAATTGTTTATTGAGAACACTCAACGGTAATATTGTTGTGCAAGTCTTGAGCGAACTCAATTGCTTTTGAAAATTTGTTGAAGTCCGTTGTTTCAACAATTCCCCAACAATATATCAATGGTTAATGAACAGTCATTTTTGTACGGGATATGCGCGAGGTTGAAAAACAAAATAAAATTCGAACGCAGCAGCAGCCAGCAGAGGCAAGCTAACCCCCAAATTCGAGAGTAGGAGGCCGAGCAGACACGCCGACGCAGAGAGATTCCTTCCATGGGGGGTGCCGATGGATGGTTGGAGAGAAGACAATTCTTCTACCCTGAGTGCTGCCACAGCTGCACGGTGTGTGATAGACTGAGGTTTGATCGCAACCTTGCGCAACTTAAGAGTGTGTGCAATCCGGAACCGAAGCTTAAATCTAGCAAAATGACGACAACGAGACACAATACTTTCATGAAAATCGCGCTAAACACGAGTTAAAACTTGAGACCAGCTTGGATGTTTTGACAGCTTTCACTGCGTGGAACTGGCTTTATTTTTTTTTTTCAGTAGGCATGTTATGCGGCTAATTGTTTGGGTTAACGTGCGCTTCCGAAACTTTTTAAGCTCGTCGTAAACCGTACGTCGTCCCGAACCCATTGTTACAAGTATTGACGAGCAAACGCAACTCCCGATGGTTATGGCTCCAAAAGACGGCGTAATTGAAAAGAAAAATAACAACGAACAAAATGAAATAAATTTTTAATAAATAGCCGGAATGTGCATTGAACCACTAAGCTTTCAGTAATAGCCTTTAGAGTACAATGCATCGAAGTTTATTCTTTCTTTCATTCTTTGCATAAAGGTCATGATACAGTCACTGACTGAGCTCAATATAGATAGTTTTCGCTCATTACAAAGACAGCACATGAAATTTCTACAAGCTTACCCACCAATGGCCGCACGCATAGCAAGGAAAAATTGTTCGCGGAAGCGCGAGGATGAAGCTTCGCCTCTGTACGCCACTAGCAACCGGTGATGATGGCTCGCAAGCATCGCGCCACGACAAGCGATTTCTGTAACGGGAGCGGCGATTCACAGTCAGGATAGTACAGAACACTGTTCAGAATAAGGGCCATCGAAGCGCAACTCTAGACCCACAGAATCACGCATTCGTTTATTCTAAGGTTGCCAGGACTTCATGAGCCCCGAGGTTGCTTGGACGGGCGTTGTAAGTTGAGGAGGAGAAACAGAGACCGAGGTTTCGTGCAGTGAACTGCTTTGCGGTTTATTGTTTAGTTTCAGTGCTTGTCTTAGCCTTCTCATGAAGCCGAATGCTACAGCGTTACATGTTCGGGATTCCTAGAGTGATAGTAGTGAACTTCGGTGGCTCGGAAATTAAACTGAAAATGGAGGTTTCTTTAACGTCTAGGCACAATCACCAGACTTATTTGTCTTCCTTGTACGCGAGATCGCTAGGTCTGCGGCTGTCTTTGAACTCTGATCTTGCGTCCATGACCGCCTGACAGAGGAGCCACTTGCATGCTCTAATCGGCGTTAGGCTGGCTGGTGCCAGTGCTGGAGGTATGCGTCGATCCTAAGATACATTGGAATATATGTTGGTACACATCAAAACATTGGCGCAGCCCGAGCATGGCAATTGTTGCACGACGTCCGCTTCGAGATTTAGATCTATAGGAGGACAAGCCTGATATCAACGCAGCGTTCTGCATCAGCGCCGGTTCATGGGCCAAAACATCTGCAGAGCTGTCTTTTACACGCAATATCTGTGTGCTTGCTGGCTCCCAGAAAGAAGTACATCGCACTCATGTGGAACCATGCCCAGTAAAGCTGCATCTACCTTTATAAATACGATGAAGCCAAATGCGGTGGAGTTCTGCGCAAAACTGCCGTGCGACTGGCCGCCGAGGCACTTTGCGTGTATTCGCGGCCTTCTTTCACGCTCGCAAAAACACTTTTATGTAGCGCGTATTGAGCAACAGAAAGCTGTATCGGGAGTTTTTCATGTTGCTCATGTTTCTCATTGACACTTTTAATCTAAGGATAATATATGATAAGTTGATTAATTAATTAAGTCTTTTAATTAATGAATTAAACTTTTAACTTTTAAACTTTTATATATATATATATATATATATATGAATGTACATATATCGATAGCGAGAAAGGAGGGTCCGATGCTTTGCAGCTTGTCCCCCTCTCGAATCCAAGTTGGTACGCCACAGCACTCCACGTAATCTAGGATTAATCGGCGAATTACTTGGCTCGCGGCATCAACCAGGTCCAGGTCTACTATGTCAAAGGTAGAGCCGAGACGGCCGTGTTTGGTTACTACTAGACATGTGAAAAACTCGCTCTCTCGACAACTGACTTGGCAGCAACGGTGGCAGCAGACGTCACCTGTGCTCAAAGACTGTGCGCATATTTTATGCTGGCTTTGGTGATACATTATTGGGCTCCCGTGCTTCCACCACTGTGTGGGATTTAACCGCCGTGGACGGGGAAACTGCGTCTTCGTTTTGGGCGTCACCCTTCGTTAAACGGGAATTTCGACTGCAGCACTGCTCAGGCTGCTCAGAATGGTGCATCAACAGCATAGAGGCTAGAAAAGCAACGAGCGCGCGGTCCGCTCGTCCACTTGGCAGCAACGATGGTAGCCGACTACACGGGGGCTTGCAGACGCTCCTCCGCACCTCCTACGCAGGTTTAAGAAGGTTTTCGTATCTAATGTTTTTTTTTCTTTTGCTGCTCTTGCCGCTGCTGTTGCTGCCCTAAATATAATCTTCTGTGTTCTTGCAATCTGTCCAATCTTTAAGATGTCGAAGCAGATCAGAGCACATTTCGATGAGCTAAACCATGAACTTAAGGCAGACTTCAAAGTTTTCAAAGAACCTATTGAGACAGGCTTTCGCAAAGAACTGAGAGACATCAAAGAATTTTCTTGCTGCTAACAACAAGGAATATGAGAAAATTAACGATGATAACCAAGCTCTCAAGACTCAGTGCCGTGAGGCGAGCTAGTTGGCTGCTGGAGCTCACATTCATGTCTGCAGCGGAGACTTCACACATAGGAAAAGAAAAATAGACTGGATGAGCGCTCGTCCCGTTAACTATAGTATGTTTCTGTTTGAGTCTTTATAAAATTCTTGCTGCAATAATGAATGTGAGCAATAAGTACATCAAACCCCGAGTTAAAAGCACACTCCTATGATCTTGCACGGCAAGCGAAGGACAATCCGCCTTTAAATCTCTGATTTAAATCTCTATGGCAGGAAAGACTTGAGGCTGACCAGTATTAGTGGAAAGCGAAGACTGAAATCAAAGGCATTCCAAGGTATGCTTCTGACGACCTAGTTTAAATGGTAATAAGGATTGGTGAAAATGTGGGTGTTACGCTTGTTGTGGCTGACATTAAACGAACAGGCAGAGTTCCAACTGCAAAAAAACACAAGCAGAAAGAACGTCGTTGCGCAATTCGAGCAGAGGTAGAAGCGGGACAGACTTTGAAGAATGCGCGCGCAGCAAGCCTGAAGTGTTATTTTTTACCGTGGCACTGACTCTCAAGCAGCGATGTTCGTTATTGAACATCTGTGCCCAGAGTTAAAACGACTTCTTGGTCAAGCTATGCTGCGCAAACGTGATACTGGTTGGAAGTAGGTCGGGGTTTGCGATGGTAAACTTTTTGCGAAGTAGGCCGATAACCTGCCAAAAGGAAAATTGAAAGCAGCTAGGACGCAAACAAAGGGATCATTTCATCATAAAAGCAGAATAATTATGGCGTTCTCGGATAACAAAACCGGTCAAGAAATTTTTTTATCGTTTCAATTTCTTAAATACAACAATAGGCTGCGAGAGGAAAAGTAAGTCAAGAACTGGGGCTGTCTGTTCGGTTTTGCAAAAATTGAATTAGCCTATGAAAAGATGATTTTAAATGAAAAGTTAAAATATTACATGCCAAAACATTAACATAATTATGAGGCGTGACGTACTTTGGGACACCGAATTAATTTTGGCTATCTTGGATTGCTTAACGTGCACCTTCTTTTCGTGAATTTGTTTTTTTTTCTGTTATCAAGGTTATAATTCACATTTCTTGAATAAGACAATGAGGAGAAAGGAATGAGGTATGTATGTTTATCAAGAAAGGAATTATTTGTGAACTGGTTGACGACTTTACGCAGCTGAGACATCAAACATTCTTCGTTGAAGCGCAGAAAATACATTTCCGCTGTGGTATACGAGCTCACCTGATGGGAATATATACACGATCCTTTTTCTTGCGGGAACCGTTGCCAGATGGGAAGAGGACTTGGCACCTTTGAAGGCGCCTCGTCCATGAGCTTACATGTACTCATCAACCATTGCGTTTACATACGCTGCTGTTGCCGGGAAGCGTGAGAAGCAGTCGGGGGATCTTTGAATGCCATCGCGTTCCACTCTTAAAGGTGAAGCTTAAGCGTCCTCCAAATGTTTTTCTTATATAAACGCGCATTAGTATAATTTAGTTCTATGAGGGGGCATGAACATTTACATGCTTGCTAAGACCTCCAAAGAGGTCGCGGTTTGTGTACTCCTAGATTATTATTTCTGGTCGAACACCATACTAGTACCAACGTGTATAGGAGGGGCAATTATCGCTGCGTTATTAGACATTTTTATTGCTAATCTACCTCGTGAGTGTCTGTTTTCTGGTACGATCGACATTAAACTCAGCGATCATTTGCCCATATACCTTGTTGATAAGTGCGACAGGAAATCGAAACCAAGTTAAAGAAATTGGATGCCCAGGACATAACAACAAATTCTCCTTCGTAGTTTAGAGATGAACTCTTTACAACTAGCTGAGATGCGGTCTTCTTATGCTCATCAGCAGAACCCGGCATATGAAAGATTCAGGCAGATAGTTGTGTTTTTCTAGAAGGTGATATTTTCCACAGAAAGAAATTAAAACCCTAAGCACTCACGGAAGGCGCGGATAACAAAGAAATTGTTAAAAACGGATACTAAGTAAAACAACTCGTATCAATTATTATTTAGCAGTCGGGATCCAGACACATTGAAATTGCTAAAGAAATACAGAAATCGTTTGACTAAGGTTGTAAAATAAGCAAAGCGTATGTATTATTATTTCATGTTTGAACGTCTCAACGGGGTTAAGTAAACGTAATTCACTTCTATCTTTATATAAAGAAATTATTGTTGAAAAAATAACTGGCCGAGATCGAACGTGCAAAGGAGAAGCGCTGGCTGCGAGATTCAATAACCATAAAACTTCATTAGTTGATAGTGTCAACGACCGTGCTGCGCTGGGTTATGTGCCCACGCGAGTCATTCTTCGACTTTTCTATCTCCAGCATATGAATGGAAAATTATGATTGTTTGCAGAAGAGTTATGAAAAATAAGTGAAAATATATCGATGATCTGAAAATGAAGCCGCTTTGTTTTGCTGTTGATCTGCCTGTCGCACCTTTAACATAAATCTACAATTAAATTTGAAGTAATGGCTCTTTTCCACGACGTAGAAAGCATGCAAAGGTGATAGTGCTGTTTTGGGTAGGGGGAAAAGAATGATTTTAGTAACTATAGGCCCATATCTGTCTTATCGCTATTTCCAAAGTAAATAAAAGATTTGTTTTCATAAGATTATAATTTTTTTTGAACGACACATAATATTCAAGCCAGCTCAGCATGCCTTCATGTCTGGGTTGCCGATAGAGACATCATTGTTACAGGAAAGGCAAAATATATTAGCAAATAAGGAAACTGAAAAAAATTACTTCAGGCATAATTATTGACTTCCCAAGAGCATTCCACCGGAATCATCGCCATGCTCTGCTACAAAAAAAAAAAAAAAAAAAAGAAAAGAAGAACACTAATGCAGCGTTTGAGGCATTCACTGAATTTAATTACGGGTTCTCTGAACAGCACTTCAATGCGTAACCAAAGACAGAGAACAATCGCCTTCAGACAAATCCGAGTATACTATCAAGATAGTATATTCGGACCTTTACTTTTTATTATTTTTAATATTGATATTGTGAACATAAATCACTTGATCCAATATGTCATATAAGTGGATGACACTACCTCGTTTTTCACAGGAATGGACATTCATGACCTCGTTTCAGTAGCTAACAAAATTGAAATTATTTTTATGCATGGTTGGCTCCTAACGGTTTACAAATTAACTGTTTAAGAAACAAAAGCCACTCTTTTTCGTTCCAAGAAAAAATAGAAGGAACCTGGGGGGTATTCTTTAAGTGTACATCTAGTGGACATGTCCATTCCATTTTGTCTGCCGCTGAAGTTATTGGCTGGGCTGGGGTACGCGTCAGAAGGAGACAGTCACCCCAACCAATCAACACTTCAGCAGCACACAAAATGGACATGTCCACTAGATGTACACTTAAAGAATACACCCCTCCTTTCTGGTAAAAAAAAAACATTTAACTAATACCGTCATTGATTTTTCTTCGAGAGCTACAGCCTTTGGAATTTTTTATGAGCATATGTGGTTGGCATCCCCGTGCTGAAATGGTGAGAAAGAATACTTAGGAGGTGTCAGTCGTTTCTGCCAATTATTCAAGAATGTATAATTTATTACACATATTTTGGTCCACACTTACTGTTTGATTTGGAGCATGGGTACAGGAAAATCTAAACAAAAATTACTCTTACTTCAAAACAGTGCATTGCGCTCTATTGAAAATGCTGAATGTAAGGCTGATACCTCACCTTTATTTAACAAACATAAAGCGTTAAGGTTTGATAGTCTAGATAATGGATGTTAAAATTGAAATTCACAAAACAAATGATAGCCTTAGCATGTCTAAAGCGAGACGCCTCGTCGCGATCCAAAAGGCCCAGTGAGCACTGGAACATTCAACGGCGCCCAACGAACTGTGCTTTCCAAATGTTGAGAGACAAAGATAATTTATTTGAAAGAAGGCAGAGAGGTCGGCCTGAGCTAACGCGCTCTGTAGCCTGCTACTCTGCAATTCCAAATGTTAAGATTCCCAGTTACACGCACACTCAAAGAATTAGTGTTGCGTCAGAGCCACGGCGCCTTCTTTCGCGAAATTATGTGTTTGGCATGTTATCTTGATTGAATTGTCGGTAATACATTCTTCGGTATCAGCTTATACTAGGCAAAAGTTCAACTTTTATTTTTGTATACCTCGCACTTATTTGTCGCTTGCTCCACAAATAGCAATCGATAATGATTTCAGGTTGCCGCGTTTCTTATTTTTATATTTCATGGCGCACTTTGTGATCTCTCCCTTTGTACGTATTAATGTATAATATACAACATAGTGTGACAATGTACGAATTTTCGAATACTGCCACTTTGCCACAGTGTTTTGCTAGGAGGCGAACTAGTCAAGCTGTGCTTAAATTGCAGCTTTTGTCCCACCCTTCTACACCACAGTTTGTTTTCTTTTCGTACGTGCATGTGCAAACAGCGTAAATGATTGTGGTGAAATAAAATCCAACTCAAGCATAACAACAATTATACAAACGTTGATAAATTTTAACGTCCACATACAATACGGTACGTCTGTGCAAAACGAACGTCGTGCAATTCTCTCCATCCAGACCCAAGAAACAGGACGTGGAGACTCAGCGCTGCAGGGAGCATTGCGGGCACTCTGCTTGAGGTGCATTTCGCAATGTGACCGCGGAAGCAAGTTAGGTGTAAGTGAGAACATAGACTGTCATATAGGAGGCTGTGCGGTGCTAGCTTGTTGGACAGCAAGATGCGTATCACTGCAAAAGTTTCGTGCCCGTGAAATGCGATATCCGGTAGGTTAACAAGATGTGTATCTACCGTGTTCATTTACACCAAGTGCGACTATTGGCTCACCCGCCGTGGTTGCTCAGTGGCTATGGTGTTGGGCTACTGAGCACGAGGTCGCAGGATCGAATCCCGGCCACAGCGGTCGCATTTCGATGGGGGCGAAATGCGAAAACACCCGTGTACTTAGATTTAGGTGCACGTTAAAGAACCCCAGGTGGTCGAAATTTCCGGAGTCCTCCACTACGGCGTGCCTCATAATCAGAAAGTGGTTTGGGCACGTAAAACCCCATAAAAGAAGAAGAAGAAGAAGAATGGCTCACAGACTATATGTATGCGCGGAAAGCTTATTGTTGCAGCCCACTTCGAGCGGCGTGGTAACTGAATTAGGAGGGATAGCTTAATTAAGCAATTTACGCGCTTTACGCTCGAATAACTATCCCGAACAATTGAAGGTGGAAGTCATCGTGTGCCGCTTTCTCCGAATGCATGGTGCGCGACACAACCTATCAAGACGAGCGCTTAAATCGAGTGTATCTATTTGCGCTGCCGTTTTCAGCCATAATCCGCATAGGCTATACGCAGTCACGGAGCATGCAGTGCACGTACGTAAGATAATATAGCCGCCGGATGTAATCTGCATTCGCGCGTAGACCAAGAGCAGGCGAGAATGAACGGCTCCATTAGTATGTAAATCATCGGTGGCAAAGCAACGCTCGAGCGCGACCACCATTCTTCTCCTCGTTATAGTGACGTGATATGCGCGCTTCCCAAAGCGAACCAGACCAAATGCAACACAAAAGCAAGAAGACCACACACACACACACACAGAGAGAGAGAGAGAGAGAGATAGATAGAGAGAGAGAGAGAGAGAGAGAGAGAGCTGTGTGCGGAGCGAGAAAGACGTTGGCAGGTATGGACGACCGCACGCCAAGTTTCATCCTAGACGCCAGCGCTCGTTTCTCCCCTGGCGGAACGATTTCATCTCCAACGGGTGTAGGTTTCCGCCGCCGAGCGGTCGCGCTCGCGTTCAGTTCGCGCTGCGCGCGAAACGTCCCTTGTTTGCGACGGCGCCTTTTCGGATGACCGGAAATTATTATTGCGTTGTTAACTGTCACGACATCAATGTAAACATGAAAGGGTTGATGCCACCAGTGAAATTCTGCCGATTCACAAGAAAATGCTACGAAAAAAGCAGACGACAGACATGGATTACTGCGGTGCGCCGAGCGAAGTAAACAACTGGCAAACGAAGCGAGCTCGTTCATTGATCACTCCTGAGTGCAGGGCGGTTTCTATATGTAACCCACATGAATTTAATAATTACTCGGTACATAATCGTTTTATTCATATAAAAACTAAGTTCGACGAGTGCTTGTCCTGTCTTCTTTCTCGTGTTTCGTTTGTGTGTGCGCTGCCCAAGAATGGAAACCACTTCTGTTGTGTGCGCTAGCAGTGGCCGAAGTTCACGCGTGCCGAGAAATTTAATATGTACACGATGCATTGAACATGACCGGAGTTCATTCCCGCTTCACCACTGCATCGATCGATCAAGTTACTGGACGATACACGCCCGCGTCTTGGTCGCGCCGGCATTGCTGAAGCAGGAATGATTACTAATACTTTCAACTTCCGTCTCTTGAGCACTGTTAAAAAGTGGCCAAGCTGTCTACATTCGTGCCTCTATTCCATATTGTAGGGGACGTACTAGTTAAAGTTGTGTGCGCATGTCTTACTTGTGGTATGGAGCGATATATATTGTTTATGTCCGCACAGTGTCGATGGAAGTCCGTTGTCGCCATCAGAGACAACACGGATTTGTAGCAAACATATTGTGAGAAACTGCAAAAATGACTTTAGCTCGTTTGTGCCGTATGTGTGTGCCGCATCGTGTGCTGACGATTTTTCCGGCGGCATATACGATGTCGTTTCCAATTACCTGCTCAGCGTCACTTACCTAATTAAGCAGACGCTGCCCTTTCGCCGCATTGCAGCCATAAAAATAATCGTCAAGCGTATCGATCTTCTTGAAGGCAAATAGAAGCGTGTACAGTCTGTCTCACACTTAGGGGAAAACTCGGAACGTATTGCATCGCGTTGCGGCAAGCAATGGAGTCGTGCGGCGGCAGCAGCTCGAGCAGGCGCAGACGCTCTAGGGGCGGAGTCGTGACCTGCGTCGTCTGCTACGGCGGCGCGCGCTGGCCGCAATGTCGGGAAGCGTGCTACTGTCAGGGGCAGCGCACCGACTTTATCGGTACTGCGGGAACTGAGCTGATATTCTTTACTAAACGTTGTGCGTCGCCAAACTCGGAGCCTTCATTGGCGATAATGGAGTTCCACAAACTTCTTTTGACAGCATGCTTCGTTTGTTCTTTCGAACGGCCGGGGTACTGAGTGCGTGCACGTATATTTCTTCACTGTGTGTGCTACCGTAATAAGCAGCGACAAGACGCACCAAGATGTGCGCGCAACGTGCTCAGTCTTTGTTTGATTCGAAAGGAAAACGAAGCACTCAACAATAACTATGGGGGTCGAACACGATGAAACAAACGGATACGATTAAAGGAATGTTTTAGATTAAGACAATGAGCTGGAAGTGATTTTTCTCGACAATCATTCACTACACCAGACAGACCCTGCCCGCCGGCGGGGAATTGGACATGTCACGCTCGGAACTTCAGTTAGTATCTCGTCATGTCCCCAGCGGCAGCGATGACAGCGCTCATCTTGGAAGGCAGTGAAGTGCTGAATGACTTGATCAGGGATGTGTTCATTCGCAGCACGTCTCAGTCGCTGACGATGGTGGATCGAAGCCTATCCTCGGGCGACTGATAGAGGGGGTGGTGCGCCAGCGATACTTTCAACGAGCCCCAGACATATTAAATGATGTTGGCGCCCGGGGATTGAGGCGGCCACTCCAAGAGAGTGACTGCGCACTCTTCCAGCATTTCTTGCACAACACGAGCAGTGTGGATCGGCGACCTATCGCGTTAGAATGTATAGTCGCCTTCCAGAAACGGGCCGTCAAGAATGTATGGAATCAGTACGTCGTATATGACTCCCCTGCAGCGATGAACTTACTTTCGAGGCGTATCAGTGGGCGTCGCACAACGCTTAGTAAAGAATACCGGATCATTTCACGCAGTAACGATGAGATCGGCGCCCTGCAACTGGCAGTAGAACGTTTCCCGACAATGCGGCCAGCGCGCGCCGCCGTAGCAGACGACGCCGTTCAAGATCCCGCCCCTCGAGCACCTGCGCGAGCTGCTGCCACCGCCTGCCTCAAGCGCCCGCCGCATCGCGATGCAATGCGCCCCGAGTTTTCCCCTAAATGTGAAACAGACTGTACATCGCCCTTCGAATGAAATGTCCACGCGCACACACGTAGGCACACACCGCGCGCGGCACGAAACGTGCCCAAACACGCGCAGTGCAGGAGGCAATCAAGGCGGTGCGAACGAGAAATGGGAGAGGGGTACCACCCGCTAATAGAATTTTGCTTCGCATGCGGCGCTCTCAACGCCGGCGCAGCAGCGCCGCTCTCGGTGCCGTTCTTGTCCATAGTACGGAGCGTGCGAGTAAATGTCATCTCGGTATAATAAGCCTGGCGAGGGAACTGTCGAGCGCGTGTCGCGGGGAATGCAAACTACCACAGCTCGCACGTGTCATGGGCGTGCCGTGCTCTCGCACGCACTGAACCGGCAATGTGGTGGCTTCGTGCAATTTGCCGGTGTGCGCGGTTTGGTGAACCAACTGTCTCTTGCTGGTTGTGCTGCGTTGCGCAGCACGTGAAAGAGGACACGCCTGTGTTTGCGGCTGACGCGGTATTCTCGTATTCCTGTCACTCTCGTGTTAGGACATGCTTTCCGACTAAACGAGACTGAGTTGGTCGATTAAAGCGGGTGACAGAAGGCACGCACGCACACAAATAAACGCCTAAACAGTATAAATAAATAAAATAAATACCCTCAAATGTAAAGCTTCATTGGAATCAAGGAGTATGGCTTTTCGCGGCCGGCTACCTGCTATATAATGGGTTGGCTTGCCTGATTGAAGCAGGCAACTCAGCTGCTGGTGCTGCAAGTACACATGACTCAGCTTGAATGTACAGAATGCTCGACGGCACTCCTGCAAGGAGTAATGATGGGCGAGCATTTAAATTGCGCGGACATTTGAATTTTTTTGTGCGCGAGCTTTGTGTACGCACGCGAGTGTTGCCCGTACGTGTTGTTTTATAATTGGTTTCGTTATGAATATAATGAGCACAACTTACATGTCAGGGAAGAGGAGGGGCCGGCGCCACAGCTAGGCACATGCCTTTTTTGTTTAAAATGCGGCTAATAATAATAATAATTAAAAAAGACATGCGCATCTAACACATCTCTTGGAATCTATCTGGAGCGAAATGTTCCTAGAGTGGTTAATCAAGTTCTGTGCAATACGACGTGTCCAACTTTCTTTTCATCCGACGCAACTTGTAATCTCATACATTGTTTGTACTACGGGCCTTAGAGGTACAAGGTTTCCCAGCTGTCATGTACCGAGTTAAAAAATACGGGTTATGCTACGCGAATAAGACTGACGACAGGTTGCAAGGTCCATCTAATAGGTCGCGAAGCTTGGGATGAAAAGCGTGCCCAAACCTATCGCCAGAGATATGAGTTCGTGGTACACGATTGAACCGCCACTAGGAGAGGGCGGAGAAACACTGAAACTAGAAAACCTATGTGAAAAAAAAAAAAGATGTTCGAAAAATTTAGATAACTATACTCTCATACGAGTAAATATGCCGGTTCAAAAAATTTTGCGTTGCTAAAACAACAAATGTTAATTTTGCCTATTTCACAATTCGTTCTTGGTGACCCCTACCAAGCAGTGATTCTGGAGAAAAACTTGGCAAGACTGAGCAAAGCAGCTACTGTGCCGCGCGGAACGGCGCTGCTCAAATGAACACGGTGGTTTCATCCGAGTTTTTTTATTTGCTTGCGTGCTTGTTCAAAGTGTGGCGTGCGCATCCTGACTTAGCGCACGGCATTGATTGGCTAAAGACGTGAGTGCAGGTTTTTGGTTGTCTTGCAAGTTCACGATGCGGCATCCCACGCGCGCTGTCTCGTGGTGACGATAAATGCGGAAAGCTCAGCGAAGAAGCGCAGCGCTATGTTCGTTCACTCTCCGTAACACAGGCTCTGAGTGTCTGACGGGCGGCAAAATTAGTAAGTGGAATGTTTGCTAAATGATAATGTAGGGCAATGTTGACTTGTCTGATAACTGCTGCATATGAATACATGTTGTCGCACGGAATTGGGAATGACTCTGTGAAAAGGGTTCGCATGTGTTGCTATACATTACGTCTGTGTGCTGGCCATAGTACTTTTCATCCATCGAAACGTGTTTTGTTTGGTCAAACATATTGGTTGCATTATTCTAGACGAATAAAATTGAAGTTGCTTTTGAAACTTCCGTGGCACTGTCATTTATTTGTGTCCTATTCGCTCGCCTTCCTGAAGAACGTGCTGTAGCAATTGCCGTCAATAACAGCCTAATTATGTTCACATTAAGGCATGCGCCACTCCTATCTTTTAATGACACGCTGGCTCTTCAGCTGAGGTGTCGCGATGTCGCCTCAACCTCACAAGAAAAATAACTGCTGGCGTAGCGGTCGAAATACCGGACGCTAAAGAAATTCAAACATTCGCACCAAGCAACATAAGATCTTGGCGTCACTGCAATTTGCGGTCGTGACGTCACTTTTTTTTGTTTTTGCTTGCTGTTAGTTGTCATCCCGACACGCAGATGGTGACAGTTGCAATGAGCCGCCATTTTCTTGACATGTGGGCTTCTATAAGCTTCGCTACCAGTTTACATATCCCTTGCATGTCGTTTAGAGCGTCGTTGAGAAACCGCCAGTAATTATTTAGTGACTGACTTTTAATTGTAAGTGAAAGCAATTAGCAAAGTTTTGAAGTATTGTTGTAAATGCCGAAATATCAATCAGGGATTTTTAGAGAATTGTAAGAGACGTCAGAATGAACGGTGCGCATCGCGTGTTTACATTTTCCGGAAAATAGTGAAAGCCCGCGAAATATGAAAATATCACGTCACTGCGCGCCCCTGTAGGCGGGGCCTAGCGGCGCTATCAAACAGTCTCAGTGTGAAAACAAGCTGTTCATATGTTATAAGGCTAAGCGACAGCGATAACAACGCTCGTGTTCTTTTCACGCCGTGCGTAAAGTTCCCACCGGCCATTGCCCGCATCGAGCTCGTAGAAATACCGGAAATACTCTGCCTTAAGCGGCGAGCCTGACGTGAACAGCTTGCTCGCCCACTGTGGGTGTCAATAAAAATTAAATTCTGGGGTTTATGGCGCCGTCTTTCTTTGTAACATTTTCTTTGTAATTGTAATGTATAATTTTAATGTCTAATAATAATAAAATTGATTGAGTGAGTGAAAAACTAACCTTGATACGATCATGACGCAGGCCGTAGTGGGCGACGCCGGATTAATTTTGACCACCTGCATGTTTTTCAACGTGCGCCCAGTGCGTGGTACACGGACGTTTTTGCATGTCGTCCCCATCGAAATGTGGCCGCCGGGCCCACATGTGGCCACTTTGGGCTTAGCAGCGCAACGCCAAAGCCACCACGGCAGGTGAGAGGGTTTGACGGCGGTGCCATTCCTTGCGCACAGGTGCCAAGTCACGTGCTATATGTCATATTCCCCGTGGTTTCTCTGTTTTCTGGAAAGAAGTTAACATGCGATGTTTAAGTTGCTGGAGACACCTCATATTGGTGTGTCTTTTGTTTACCTATACAACCGCACAACTGACATACAGTTAGATGTAATTACCTTTATATAAAAATTAGGATCTGAGGGACTAGCTTTCTTATTGAAACTCTAAACAACATGCACTAGGTGTTATTCAGGTAGAATTATCTGGGTCTCTTCAAAACTCGGTGCATGATCGCTAGGAGACCCCGTAATACCGGGTGTCCCAGTTAACTTGGAACAAGATTAAAAAAAAAAGAGCTCTAGAGAAATATGTACCGATTGCATAGTAGCGGCAGTCGTGGGTACTTACAGCCAGTATTTTCTTCATCACGAAATATAATTACTTAATTGCTTTTAATTAGTGAAATTATTAATTATTATTTGAATCGCAAACATGCCAATTAGAAAGTTGTAGGGCACCTTAAATAACCTCCGATTGAAGCATTTATTTCATGCTGAAGTGTGTCTGGTTGTTTTTTCCAAGAAAAACGAAAGGCCCTCGAAATACGCGAAATATGATGCCTAGAAGAGAAAGCTGAGCTAGTTGGTAAGGATTCATAATGCAAAGAAGGGCTAAGGCGTGCAGAAGTGGACAACACGAACGCCGACTATCAACTGAAGGAATCACTCTGGCGAAAAAAGAAAGAAGACACAAAACTCCTCTGCGCATGCTCTGGAAAGGTAGCACCACGTGTCAATCGGGTACATGTGCCGGTCTACGTGAGAGGTAACATAAGTTTCTGCAATAAGGACGAATTTGATTCCACTGCTACCTCAGTAAGTGAGCAATTTAAACTTAATGGAGGAGGATTAAAGTTTACCAAGGAATTTCCTCAGAAACACGTAACCCAGTTTCTAGACGTTTCCTTGGTTTTCGAACAAAACCACGTGTGTTGGCAGTACTCCCCTAGATGTTCCAAGCCATTGCTAACCTTTAATCCAAGCATTCCAATGTAGTAAAAACGCAATTGCCATGTCGTGCCTTAAGTCTTCTCTCACCAAATCGTGCGTGCACAAAATGAGCGCCAGTTTTAATGCACAGGTCCGGCGCCTATTAGAAGCAGGTTATCCTAGCGTAGCAGTGGCTACTGTGGCATAACGCCTAAAGTTGATTTCGAGGGGAACGGGACTACGAGAGAGAGAGAGAGAGAGAGAGAGAGAGAACGTTATTTGCCACTGCCTGATTGGAAGTTAGGGCAGGTAGGCCTAGTGTGGCTCCCAGGTGGGGGTGACGTCTTGGGCCCACGAGACGTGTGCCAGTTGTGTTTTGTTGTCTGCTTTTGTCAGCAGCAGGTTCGAACCCTCCTCGGAGGGAGCTGGCAGTAATGATTGTGGGGAAGGATTACCCTAGCATCCTCAGAGAATGTGTGCTCGAGTGGCAAACACTCAGTGGTCGCGCTTAGTACAGACGGGGTCGCAATCCCCGCCAGTGATTAAATAAAGCCTAGAATGACTGAGAACGGAATTGGGCTGCAGTCTGCGAAGAATGGAGGCTTGCGCTCGGTCGAGGTCGGGGTGGGGAGGCGGGTACACGCGTCTCCGCTCCTTGTAGAAGTTAATAATTTCAGCATAGAATTTGGGGGCCTCTGCAAGAGCAACCGGGTTCGAGGGGCCGGCCGCGCGGTTAGTTAGGCCTCGGGCTAAACGGCCGACCCCTTCGTTCCCAGAGTTGCCCGCCTGAGCAGGTACCTCGCTAAGCTTACAATTCTGTCGAGAGCGCAACCGCGGAGGATGTGTGCGGCGGGGAGGCAAAGTGAGTTTTTCGAGAAATTTTGGATGGCTTGCTTAGAGTCACTGAGAACCGTGCGTCGGCGGGGATCCGCGATGGCTAGCGCGATCGCGACCTCTTCGCAGCTGTGGAGGAGTGTGTGCGCACTGTAGCGGCGCTGATGAGGGTGGTGGTTGGCGTCGCTACGCAGGCCACGTATGTGATAGAGTCGCATTTTGCCGCGTCCATGATCGTCGGTGGAATAGGTGACGTCTATAGGCTTGTGCCTTCAGTTGGCGGCGCCTATCGTGGCGGCCGGGAAACATATTCTTGGCCATGGGTTTGATGACCAGCCGACTGCAGACTCCAGTCGGGAGGGAAGCAGTGGGGTGGATGTCAACTGTATAGGGTTGATGTTAAGACGGTTAAGAATGTAACGATCGCGTTTGGTGCGAGAAAGACGGTGTATCTGTGCAGTCATGTGTGCCTCTATCAGCTCTGTGAGGGTGTTGTATACTCCAAGCTGGAGGAGACGCTGTGTGCTGGCGGACTGGGGCAGTCCCGTTGCCACCTTGTACGCCGAACGGATGATGCTATTTACCGCCTCTTCGTCTTTGCTGCGGAGGTGCTAAGAAGGGTATATGTAGACAACCCGACTAAGGAGACAGGCTTGTGTGAGGCGGCAGAGGTCGGTCTCCCGCATTCCCCTGCGGCGAGTGGCGATGCGGTGGATTAGGCCGTTGATTTACGGGAAGCAGTAATAGTAAGAAAATAGTACTGGCTATTCCTTACATTCATTCAGTATCGCACAGGATTAAAAAAGTTGCAAGTAGATATGTTGGTAATGTTGTTTTTACTGTTCCCAATAAGCTAGGTAAGATATGCGTTGCCGTGCAGAGTAAAAAGGAGCAGGTGAAAGGCAAAAGAAGAACAGAGATTTGTCCAGTGAAGCACATCAAGAACAACAATTTTACTGACTGTCGCATGAGTGTGGTATATAAAGTTCCCCTTAGCTGTGTCCATTTCTACGTAGGGCAAACGGGGCGGTGTATCAATCAGAGGCTAATGGAACATAAAAAATCGTTAATCGGTGGATCGCCGTCTAATCTTTCCTGACATTGCCAAGACTGCCAAGATTGTAACTGCAAGCCTGAATTAGATGAATGCGCGATATTGTACAGGTATAGGGATGAAGATACGCGTCTTATGGTCGAGGCATGGCATACAAATAATTGTGGCACTGCGTGCGAGAGTCAGCCTTCGATTACCTTACATAAGGAACAGATCAAATGCCTTAACAGTCACCTCTCACGCAGACCGGCACGTGTACCTGATTGACACGGGGTGCTACCATTCCCGAGCATGCGCAGGTGAGTTTTGCGTCTGCTTTCTTTTTTTCGCCTCAGTGTTTCCTTCAGTGGATAGTCTGCGTTCGTGTTGTCCACTTCTCTTGTGTCCGTGTCTGCATGGCTTACCCGTTTTTCGCATTGCGAAATATGTAAAAGATGCACGCTCGCGCGCCGCTACTGAAGCGCCTCCAAGCAACCTTCGAAGGATATACGGCTGCATTCGTTTATCGCCGCATCGTACAATGCTCCGTCAAGTAGTATGGCTCGAGAGGTTTCGCGACCTAACTATATCGTGGGGCGATAAGCGTCAGCATCTGCGGACGCAATAATGTTGTGTTCGATCATGAGGCACTCGGGATAGTTTTAACTTTCGGGTATCATGAAACAAAGCTAAAAAAGAAATTTAACCAATGTTTAACAAAAAAGCAGCGCGCAAAACAGCACGGAAAAAGAAAAAAAGGCAGCTCTTGTAAGAACGAAAAGAGCTACTCGGGAGTTTATTTCAATAAAGATAAACCAAAAGCGCGCAAGGCGTCTCAGCCGCCCACAAAGAAACATCCAAAGGTGCAACTGGTTTAGCCATTTACCCTTTCTCTCTCTCCTGCATTCCGGAAAAGAGGCAAAACAAAGCAGTTTTTTACATATTTGTATCTTTGTCGCAAGTTTTCTTTATGTAAGGATAGGGTGACATCATGAAGGTGCGTTAAATAGTCACGTTTTACACCAGTTTTGAGCGGTTATTTTCCACTGCCACTTGTAGCACGTGCTCAAACAGGTCACCGTCTGAAGCAATACATTACTTGCTTCTTTCCAACACTTGTGCGTTTGCAGCTTTGACCAACGATTAGGCACGTACCGTAGGGGGGGGCTTGGGTACGTGGGTACGTAAGTTAAGACGCATACCCCCCCTCCCCCCCTCTTCCCACCCACGCCATCACTTCTCACACACATTCCTAAAGCGCCGCCAAATCAATGTTGAGACTTGACAGCTATTCAGCGTTCAACATTTTGCTGCCTTTTTCACTCCTTTGGGATGGCGGTAGTTATCGGCGTCTCCTGGGATGTGAAGGACAGTTTCCCCATCAATTCGGTGCCCGCGCAATTAACTCCAAATACATTCAGTTGTCTATTCAATGGTCATGCGCATCGTTGTTGCTTCGTTAGTTCAACCTTCTTCGCTTAGACTGATCAGGGGCAAGGAATGGATTCAGTTCGTGGTCAGCTGGTCTGTATGCACGTGGAACGAGTTGCAGCCAGAGAAAATGCCAATTGCGTTTAACTTTTCTTTTTGTTTCATTATTTCATCTAGTGACGGCTCGACGCGACGCTGACAGATCCTCGGAACCATATACCCGTGATATGGGCTAGATAAGGTGGAAAATAAAATAATGCGAGACAGCGTCCATCATCGATCAAGCCCTGCAATAAAACCCTTAAACTCATAAAGAACATGACAGTCACCCGTTACGCCGTATAGTTTTTCCCTAATTGCGCAGCTCTTTTCGTGCAGAATTGCCAACTGGAAACAAGAGCCGCAAGGATTTGAGAAATTAAGCGACCTACTAAGGGAGAGAGCCAAGGCAACAGCCAAACAGGAAGGAAATGCGAAAATTAACAAATGTAACCGTTGTTTATGGAAATATTTATGGATCAACATCTTTTTATTTAAAAAGGAAGTAGAGAAAACGCCGCTGGAAGTGAAGGACAATTCCGTGTGTTCTGAATGACGCGTCTACAGTTATCATTCGAGCCGCCTGACGTAGCCACCTCTCTGCTGTGCTTATGTACGTGTTTTTCTGACCTTCCACGGTGGGCGAAGTTTGTGTAGAATCGCAGCTTCCTACGCCATATGCGGTTGTACGCGACTGGCGGCCCCGCATCGTTACGTAACTTCCCAAATAACAATACGAGTCGGTTTTTGCACCTAACTTGTTGGAGCAGTAAACGAGGGATCCAAAAGAACTGTGATTGTTCCGCAAATATATATTTCTGTATAATTCTTCCAGAGCTAAATCAAAAAACGCTATTACAGTCGTATACAACTTAGGTCTGCAATGAAGCCCCGCCAGCCACTGTTCCTCCGCGAGGCCGCAAATAATTCCTACTTCAACCTTTTTCTATTACCCAAATGAGGCGGTAACTACAAAAATAAAATTATAAGCGCGTAATTTTATACATTTTCCCCCGCAGATTATAGTGCAATGGCGAATACCTAATTCTTTATTGAACTGAAATAACATGGTTGCTTCGCCACAACTATTTGTTGCGAAGTTTCACTTGGGTTGGCAGTGAAGTTTCATGAGTGAAAGGGGTTCAGTAGTGAAATGAACTGCACCGCAGGCTTTTCAAGAGCGAAATGCTCAGACTCCATACATTTTGTCCATATCTGTTGCACACCTGATTTCTTCCGCCGATGAAAAGACTCTTCAAGAACAGCAGACGCTCCGGACTTATCAAGTACGACGCCATTTTGAAATGGCGGCATGACGACGATTTTGTTTGCTTCTGTGATTGGCTGGCGGAGTAACACAACTCCGCGTGGTCCGTGTGCCTTCGTTGCCAACTGCTGTATTTTTTTTAAGTTCTATTCTACTAAAGTAATCTTTATTTTACGCTTTAGCTTCCTTCCTTGTTCTTGGCAGTGTTCTTCCTGCGCTTCTTTCCAGCGCGAGCCCATTTGATGTGGTCTTTGTTTGCCTAGTAAAGGAGAGGTGTATCGCACAAGTGTACCTGTAAAGTACACCTTATTTCATTTCTCTTTTGTGGGTTTACGCGTTTTTATCGCTGGTGGGCGTTATTCACATTTGTAATAGTAAAGGTACCCCCCCCCCCCCCCCCCCCCCTCATTCGCATAGAAAAGTTACCTTAGGTTGAGCCCCCTCCCTCCGAAAAAGAAATCCTGGGTGCGTGCTTGCCAACGACGTTCGAATCTCGCCGCAGACTCTGCTTATTCTTGCCTTTAGGGCGTCCGGTGTGGTAGTTCCGCTGCTATACACGTAATCTTTCACGTAGCCCCACAAGAAGGAGTCCAGCGGGGTCATGTCCGGCGACCTTGTAGGCCAGGGTACAGGTCCGTGCCGGCGAATCCAATATCAAGGAAAAAGCTTGTCGAGCCACGATCGAGACTGACTACTACTATGCGCAGGAGCACCGTCGTGTTGAAATCAGACGTTCCGAAGGTGCGCAAGTGGAACGTTGCAATAGACGTCATTCACGGGGCCTTCGAGTATGTCGTTGACGTAGCCCAGCGTCGTTTAGTGTGTTGTCAAAAAAGATGGGTCCGATGAAGCTGCCATTAAAAATATCGCACCACACATTAAATGACCACTGGTATTGGTGTCGTATTTGTGCCAGCCGGTGGTGATTCCTATCAATCCAGTAGTGCGCGTTGTGAAGATTAACTTGTGCGTTTCTGGAGAAATTAGCCTGATCCGTCCAAAGCACGCGAGTGAGAAAGTCCGGTTCTTCTTGAGATATCGTGAAAATCCAATTGGCAAAGCCTGTTTTTAAAATGTTGGTCTTCAAGTTTTTGATGAATATGTACACCCGTGAGCAAAAGTATATGGACCACAGGCTGGGTCGCCGAAGAAATTCAATTTCTTAGCAATTAACAAACGTAAACTGGAATTAACGAGTACACTGAAAAGTTCGCAATGCCAAATTTGGATTGCAGTCCTAAAGTTCAAGTTGCGTTCAGAGGCAGATGGATAAACGGCTTTATCGCGCAGCCCTTGGTCCGTATACTTTTGCTCACGGGTGTACTACATGGTACGGGTGCAAATGACCCTTTTTTTTAAATCCTCCACCCTGATGACCTTGAGGTTCCGTTTATTTTTTTCCGGCTGATAAACAAAGCTCGATAAGAAAGACCGCCCGCATCAAAAAGCAGCGACCTGAAGCAAGCTCCATAGCAGTTAGTGGCGGACCTGGCGCTTTATCTGTCGCCCACCCGCGATAGCGTGGCGCCTTGGTGTTGATAAAGGAAGAGTGCCGATAAGTGGTGGTTGATGCGTCGTGCGAAGAGTACACTCCTGTGGAGCATGCTGGAGGGCGCTGCTTTTTGACACAGACGCACACACACACACACGCACACAGGCACATTCCGGAATGACCTCACTGGAATACCCACATTTCACCCCCAGCCGGGATTGAATCCACGACCTCGAGCTCAGTGCCACGGCGTCATAGCCACTAAGCTACCGCGGCGGGTTATTGATACATGCGACCACCAACTCCAATAGCCTCCAGTGAGCTTAGCATGTCTTTATGTGCATCATTCTTGCGTTCGCCTTCTATGTCCAAAAAGAGCGTAAAATTCCGCGTTCAGTCAACACTGCGATGACCTGTGAGGTCATGCCCTCATATTTAGGTCGTTACATACGTCATATGCTTCATAAATATCTTGATTGATCTAACCATTCATTTATTGAGTACGTGATTGAATGAATGATTGTTTCATTCGTAGATTAATTAGTTTGAAGCAGCCCGCTTTCCGGTCACACAACTGAGGGTGAACAAGAATTATCGCCAGCTCCTCCCCCCCCCCCCCCCCCTTTTTTTTAAAGAAACACTGAAGCGCGCACGTGCTTCGACATACTAGCTTGCGCTTCGGCCGTTTCATTTGAGGCGTCGCGAGGTAAATGTAAGATTATGTCAGAGAATACAAAGATAACAAACAAGGTAAAAGATCCCCTCCGTGCACTCAACTATCGGGTATCTAGGTATGCGATAACCTTCTAATGATGACTGTGCATCGCAGGTTGAGTTATGCACCAAGTTCGTAGGCGAAAGTTCAGAGGCCCGTGCTTGTTAGCGTACGCAAAGATAAAACAAATCCGCTTGATCCTTTCTATACATAGCCCAAGCAACTGTCTCGCCGCCGTCGTGACGCCATGGCAGTCGTTCCAAAGGGGTCACTCCAGTTTTGTCATCCGACCTTAGTCGTGCTGTCGTCGTCACGCTAATGCCATCGAGCAGGTGTCGTGACACAAGCGTCACGCCATTGTCGTCGTACACTCGTCGTCATCCCATTGACCTCGTACCGTTGTCAGCCTATCATCGTCAATTTGTCGTCGTCACGCATTCGTTGACATACTTCGTCATCCAGCGCTCGTCATGCCGTCAGCGTCATGCCATCGTCGTCATACCATTGCCGTCATGCCGTCGTCGCCATACCGCCTTTGTCGTTCCATCGACGTCCATCTCTCTTCGCCATCCTATCGTATAATGCATTCGTCATTCAATCGTGACAATGCCGCAGTTCTCATAACATTGTCGTCATGTCATTGCAGTCGTTGCATCGTCGTCAGACAGTGGCTACCATGCATCTGTTGTCATGCCGTCGTCATGCTGTCGACGTCATGTCATCGTGATATACTCGTCGTCATACAATTGTCACTGAATATAAGTCATACCATAGTCATCACTTCGTCTTCGTCGTACAGCCGTCATTCGTTCTCATACCGTTGTCGCGATGCCGTCTCGATGGTTCTATCTTCGTCACTGTAAAACTTCGACATCCGACTCTAGTCACGCCATCATCGCCACACAGTCATCGTCGTAGCATTGTCGCCATACCCATCACTGTCATGCTGTCGTTTTACTATCTTCATCACTTCAATAGGGTCATCTAATTGTCCTCATGATGCCTCCGTCATGTCGCTTTCGTCAGTCCATCGACATCATTACTTCTTCGTCATTCTATTGCAGTCATGCTGTCGCCATTCAATCGTGATTATGCCGCCGTTGTGGCGGCATCGCCGTCATTACGTAGTCGTCAGACAGTCGCTATCATGCATCCGTTGTCATAAGGTCGTCGTCATTCCTTCGTGGTGGTGCCATTGTCGTCATATGCTCATCGTCATCGCACTGTCCTCAAGTCGCTGTTGTCACGCTGTCTTCGTCATGCCATGATGATCTTTTAAAAATTGTCATTTCATTATCCCAATGCTGCCGTCGTCATGCCGCCTTTGGCATTTCATCGACTTCATTCTGCCTTCGTCATTCCATTTCCGTCTCTGCGTCGGCGTCATAGAGTCATGCCGCCACGCTCACAGGCGACCTTGGCAAGCGAGTGCCGTAGCAAAGTGGACACTACGATTATATTTCGCATGACGTCGACGCGGCGGAAACGTCAGAATGACCACTACATATGTTAAATCAATGTAATTTCCAAATATGGTGTGTTGCTTCATTGCTCGAATGCTAACCGTGTTACCATCGACAGTCATCGTGAGATGAGCTTTTCCGAATTTTTTTTCCATACTCTCTCCGAGTACTTATGTAAGCATAATAAAAATGCACAGCGAAATGCATTGCTGTTCTAGATTATATGCTTTTGTTTCGTAGAAAATTGTAATGCAGAAAACTGTTAAGCGGAACAGCAATGCATTTCTTGGCAGACTTACAGTCCGTAACTATAGAAACATCTGATAGGCACTTTATAGCAAAAGGTGATGCTTTGAGCAGTGCCTGACTTCAGTGCTGCACTATGTCTCCTAAGAGCAATAATTAAACAGTTAACCTATGAAGCATTCTTACATTATATCTGCATTGAAGATTCCCTCGTAAATTCTAAAGTTCGCCGCTGTTACAAAGCTTGGTCCGTAAAAAAATCGTTGTATTGTCTCGAATACCTTTTTTTTTAGAACGCGCGGTACAATTAAAAGAACGCGTTTTGTACCATTGAATTTCGCCGGAAAGTTGGGCAATCACCACGGGAAAGAAAGAGCGCGGTTCGTCATTATACATTTAGCGTGTATGCCTTCGGCGTTAGAGCACACCCTAATTTGAATGTGTAGAATGCGAATGCGCATCACTCTCAGACGGGAGCAAATTTGTGATGTCGCGTCATATTCATCTCTGTGAGCAGTGTCTCTGTCATGCGACTTGAGCAGATCACCTAAACAAAGGGAATCAGTTCCTAAGATATAAATATAAGCCGCGTCTATGGTGCCTTAGCAGGAGTTGCACAATTTTTTTTCTGCTGATATACAGGGGACGTATTCTGAAACGTTCGCCGCGGCGAAAGTTTCGCACTGGCCACGCCTCCGCCGTTGCGGCGCGCTCTGAATGGCTGCTTTGACAAAACCGGAAATTCAGGTGGCGCAAGTGAATTTCCGGTTTTGTCAAAGCAGCCATTCAGCGCGCGCCGCAACGGCGGAGGCGTGGCCAGTGCGAAACTTTCGCCGCGGCGAACGTTTCAGAATACGTCCCCAGGTGACTGCGTTTTCTATGTAAGCCACTGAGTGACGAGTAAAAGTGTGGGGCTGATTCCACCCCTCACAAGAGCGCAATGAAGATCTGATGGTTTGCCACCGCCGTCGCGCTTATATTGCCTCCGCACACTTAGTATTCTGCAGGCAGCAGTATGAGAACAATAAAAGACACGCAAGGAAGACTTTTTTTTTTTTTTTGCGCACATAGCAAATTTAATATATTTTTGCACTTCTTCTGACTTTACTTGAAGTTTCTTACGGGACTGTTAATGTGTTGTGTGACATTTTCGCTGCCTACGTCACAGGGAATCTACACTCCCACTCCCCCAAGCGAACTGTGCGAACCATAGTTCTCTCGAGGGGGACTCGAATATATATAGGGGATCAACATTGACCAAACAATAACACGCTGTCAGGGGCGGAGCCGCTACGTGTTGTTCATTGCAGTGCATTGTAGCATAATGCATCCATTTTTAAAGCGAAGCTTTCTATGTCTCACTGATTCGTCCGTGAGCACCAAAATGCACTGCAGGAAAGCCAACTTACACATCTGCGTAGTTTGCATTGTCAAGTAGTATTAGTGTTTTTTTTAACATTATAAAAGGTCCCCCTACAGTGTTTACACTATGGGACCCTTTTCTGTACTAAATATCAATATTTTTGTACCCGCCGTGGTTGCTCAGTGGCTATGGTGTTGGGCTGCTGAGCACGAGGTCGCGGGATCGAATCCCGGCCACGGCGGCCGCATTTCGATGGGGGCGAAATGCGAAAACACCCGTGTACTCAGATTTAGGTGCACGTTAAAGAACCCCAGGTGGTCAAAATTTCCGGAGTCCTCCACTACGGCGTGCCTCATAATCAGAGAGTGGTTTTGGCACGTTAAACCCCAAAATTTAATTTTTAATATTTTTGTATCTGCACTAAGCATTCAGTAAACTTCAAACTTCAACACTATACAGTTTACATTCGCAGTACCGCGTCAGCGTCGACTGGCCGACTTGTCAGTGCCTGAAAACGGTGCGAAGCGACGAGCTCAACAAGATTAGCGCATGCGCACAAAGTTCACTGGAAGCGCAAGTTGCGTCTGCTAGGCATGACATTACCCCTGTCACGATTAACTGACCTTCCCTGCTTATCGGAGACAGCAAGTGCGCGTGAACCCGGGCTCGTCTTAGGATCCGGAAAAAAAAGACCCTTTCTTAAAGAAAGATGGTTGAGCGCCACTCTACCAAGACGAACTATATATATCTGCATGGGTAGGCTGCAGGTGCAGCGCACGGCAGAAGAATAGGCTGCCGTACGCGAACGTAAGCGCGAGCGTGATCGTGCCCGTAAGGCCGATCCCGTGTAGCGGCAACGGCATGCAGAAGCCATGTGCAAGGCGCTTTTGCAATCGAGATGCCTACTGGCCTTGTGATCGTCAGCGTGTACATCAGACGAAACACGTTTCGTTGTGACGCGGGAACGTTCCTGGCAGAAACGATGAAGACCTTAAAGCCACATAGTACTCCGATCCTCGTGTGCGGTGACTTTAACATCATCATCATCATCATCATCATCATCAGCAGCAGCAGCAGCAGCAGCAGCAGCAGCAGCAGCAGCAGCAGCAGCAGCAGCAGCAGCAGCCTAGTTACGCCCACTGCAGGGCAAAGGCCTCTCCCATACTTCTCCAACTACCCCGGTCATGTACTAATTGTGGCCATGTTGTCCCTGCAAACGTCTTAATGTCATCCGCCCACCTAACTTTCTGCCGCCCCCTACTACGCTTCCCTTCCCTTGGAATCCAGTCCGTAACCCTTAATGACCATCGGTTATCTTCCCTCCTCATTACATGTCCGGCCCATGCCCATTTCATTTTCTTGATTTCAACTAAGATGTCATTTACCCGCGTTTGTTCCCTCACCCAATCTGCTCTTTTCATATCCCTTAACGTTACACCTATCATTCTTCTTTCCATGGCTCGTTGCGTCGTCCTCAATTTCAGCAGAACCCTTTTCGTAAGCCTCCAGGTTTCTGCCCCGTAGGTGAGTACTGGTAAGAAACAGATGTTATGCACTTTTTTCTCGAGGGATAATGGCAACCTGCTGTTCATGATCTGAGAATGCCTGCCAAACGCACCCCAGCCCATTCTTATTCTTCTGATTATTTCCGTCTAATGATCCGGATCCACCGTAACTACCTGTCCTAAGTAGATATATTCCCTTACCACTTCCAGTGCCTCGCGACCTATCGTAAATTGCTGTTCACTTCCGAGACTGTTAAATATTACTTTAGTTTTCTGCACATTAATTTTTAGACCCACCTTTCTGCTTTGCCTCTCCAGGTCAGTGAGCATGCATTGCAGTTGGTCCCCTGAGTTACTAAGCAAGGAAATATCATCAGCGAATCGCAAGTTAATAAGGTATTCTCCATTGACTCTTATCCCCAATTCTTCCCAATCCAGGTCTCTGAATACCTCCTGTAGACACGCTGTGAATAGCATTGGAGAGATCGTATCTCCCTGCCTGACGCCTTTCTTTATTGGGATTTTGTTGCTTTCTTTGTGGAGGATTACGGTGGCTGTGGAACCGCTATAGATAGCTTCCAGTATCTTTACATATGGCTCATCTACACCCTGATTCCGTAGTGCCTTCATGACTGCTGAGGTTTCGACTGAATCAAATGCTTTTTCGTAATCAATGAAGGCTATATATAAGGGCTGGTTATATTCCGCACATTTCTCTATCACCTGATTGATAGTGTGAATATGGTCTATTGTTGAGTAGCCTTTACGGAATCCTGCCTGGTCCTTTGGTTGACAGAAGTCTAAGGTATTCCTGATTCTATTTGCGATTACCTTAGTAAATACTTTGTAGGCAACGGACAGTAAGCTGATCGGTCTATAATTTTTCAAGTCTTTGGCGTCCCCTTTCTTATGGATTAGGATTTTGTTAGCGTTCTTCCAAGATTCCGGTACGTTCGAGGTCATGAGGCATTGTGTATATAGGGCGGCCAACCTTTCTAGGACAGTGTTCCCACCATCCTTCAACAAATCTGCTGTTACCTGATCCTCCCCAGCTGCCTTCCCCCTTTGCATAGCTCCCAAGGCGTTCTTTACCTCTTCCGGTGTTACTTGTGGGATTTCAAGTTCCTCTAGACTATTCTCTCTCACCTTATCGTCGTGGGTGTTACTGGTACTGTATAAATCTCTATAAAACTCTTCAGCCACTTCAACTATCTCATCCATATTAGTAACGATATTGCCGGCTTTGTCTCTTAACGCACACATCTGATTCTTGCCTATTCCTAGTTTCTTCTTTACTGCTTTTAGGCTTCCTCCGTTCCTGAGAGCCTGTTCAATTCTATCCATATTATAGTTCCTTATGTCCGCTGTCTTACGCTTGTTGATTAACTTAGAAAGTTCTGCCAGTTCTATTCTAGCTGTAGGGTTAAAGGCTTTCATACATTGGCGTTTCTTGATCAGATCTTTCGTCTCCTGCGATAGCTTACTGGTTTCCTGTTTAACGGCGTTACCACCGACTTCTATTGCGCACTCCTTAATGATGCCCATAAGATTGTCGTTCATTGCTTGAACACTATGGTCCTCTTCCTGGGTTAAAGCCGAATACCTGTTCTGTAGCTTGATCCGGAATTCCTCTAGTTTCCCTCTTACCGCTAACTCATTGATTGGTTTCTTATGTACAAGTTTCTTCCGTTCCCTCCTCAAGTCAAGGCTAATTCGAGTTCTTACCATCCTATGGTCACTGCAGCGCACCTTGCCGAGCACGTCTACATCTTGTATGATGCCAGGGTTCGCGCAGAGTATAAAGTCGATTTCATTTCTAGTCTCACCATTCGGGCTCCTCCACGTCCACTTTCGGCTAACCCGCTTGCGGAAAAAGGTATTCATTATCCGCATATTATTCTGTTCTGCAAACTCTACTAATAACTCTCCTCTGCTATTCCTAGAGCCTATGCCATATTCCCCCACTGACTTGTCTCCGGCCTGCTTCTTGCCTACCCTGGCATTGAAATCGCCCATCAGTATACTGTATTTTGTTTTGATTTTACCCATCGCCGATTCCACGTCTTCATAGAAGCTTTCGACTTCCTGGTCATCATGACTAGATGTAGGGGCGTAGACCTGTACAACCTTCATTTTGTACCTCTTATTAAGTTTCACAACAAGACATGCCACCCTCTCGTTAATGCTATAGAATTCCTGTATGTTACCAGCTATGTTCTTATTAATCAGGAGTCCGACTCCTAGTTCTCGTCTCTCTGCTAAGCCCCGGTAGCACAGGACGTGCCCGCTTTTTAGCACTGTATGTGCTTCTTTTGGCCTCCTAACTTCACTGAGCCCTATTATATTCCATTTACTGCCCTCTAATTCCTCCAATAGCACTGCTAGACTCGCCTCACTAGATAACGTTCTAGCGTTAAACGTTGCCAGGTTCATATTCCCATGGCGGCCTGTGAAAAAGCACGGCAAATGGGTCGAGAGTTCCATGCTAGATCGCTACTCGTTGAAAGTGAAGACGCTACAAAGACCCACCACGCAACACGATTACTGCATTGATCTCACGTTTGCAAACAGGCTGTGTCACGTTACGATCGCAGAGCCTCTGACCGTCTACCACAGCGGTCACAAGGCGATACTCTGCAAGTGTAGAGTCGTCCGTTAGAGTGTGAGTGTGTGCGTGTAATCAATGGCTACATGATCTAAAATAAAGGCTATGCAACTTAATGAAATGTGTCTTCACTGAACTTCAACGTTCAACAAATACAATCTTAAACAAGCAATCAAATCACGCATGCATAGAATCGGGTTGCTCAGCATTTCTTGGGTTCATTGCGTGGTCGTTGGCCTTGGACTTTGACTCAGTTTGCATTGGGGGAAAGCTTCGCGTTCAACATTGTTTCTTTAAGAAAGGGGCTTTAATTTTTTTTCTCGTCAGTGACTAGGATAATGGAGAAAAATGGCAGCTGCCACTATGCCAGGAGGGCGGATGGTGGATGATGCGTCTTTTCTTTCTTTCTTTCTTTCTTTCTTTCTTTCTTAATGTGGCATGTTCGAATAGTTTGTTGTTTGCTTGTTTGTTCGTTTGTTTCAGTATGAATTCTATATAGTTTCTGCATCTAAAAGCAAGTACAAGAGGAAAGAGTCGTTAGTTGTTTGCTTTGTGCAGCTCCCAATTATTAGGCCAATGCTATAGTGCAAATAACGAAATTGGTGTTCTCACGCACTATTTGTTCTGGTCTGTTGTCAAGAAAGGCGCACGCTACCATCGCCCTGAATAAATTTGATTGCATCAATCAGGCTTTCACGCATGATGCCGTCGTTACAGCTCGCAGGACTCTAGGCAGCTGCTGTGGTGGCTAGGGCGGGTAAAATGCTTATCAGTCTACACGCTAAAATATATTTGCTCTCATGGATGCTTTTTCAGTCGAATGGTTGATACCCTTACCCTCAAGGGGTTAGATATTGATGTGTTGATAGGGACAAATGAACTTCTTTTGACGACTTTTTGAGGCATGTAAACATGACGATAAGACAGTTTTCAACTATGGTTTCCGTCATCGCAAGGGCAGTTTACGCTGACTGTCGGGTACAGTAAAAAATTGAGAGCCCTTGCACAATGTGAAGATGGAAGACAAGCGAAGCTGTTCAGCCCACGACACAGAGGTGACCAAGAGTACTGAACAAAGGTACGAACATATTTATTGTCGTAATCAGGGCTCATCGTGGCGATATATGTACGCACACATATTAGGGTATCACCTCTGTTATTAAGTGCGTCCGTCGCGTAAGACAATGAATAGCTCATACCTCCTTAAGCAATGGCTCATACCCCCGTAGACACCACACTCGAGCCATTGCTGATGATGATAGTTTTTTGCACAACGGAGCCAGCTGGGGAAGAAGACGACGAACGCGCCAGCAGTGGCACTAGCGCGTCTGCGCGGTTGGCGCCCAGAATTTTTTAAACAGCCATATTTGAAAAAGTTGTACAAAACATTAAAAAAAGTTCTGTGCCCTTCCACTCTGTGAGAGAGAATGACCAGCGAAGCTGTGAATGCGGGCCTCTTTATGGCCAACTGCACCTCCGCCGTGGGTCGGCCCGGTATTGCACAATCTTCGGGTTCGGTTCATGTATGAGGAGTGCTTGGGCGCTATAACGTAACACTATTCCAAACTTTTCTATTCCAATTCTGCAATCAGCCCTCCGCGATTGGTCAAAAACCTTTTTGGACCACCTCCCACTTCACCTGTCTGTCACGCGACGTCACGGAAACCGCAATAGCTCCCCATCTGATATTATGCATAATTTTACCGAACAAAAAACAATAGTTATTTCTCATTCGACGCCTTTTCGCCATTAACCCGCTGGTATTGGTCAAAAGGTTCCAGGCAGCATCCACTTCACCTGCCTCTCACGCGACGTCACCAAAGCGCATAAACTGACCGCGTCAAAGTGACGTGTATGCGTTAAAGATGAATTAATATGCCGAACAAAACTGCATTTTCTTCTGAATAGCCGCAGGCTGCCCCGTTCAGAAAGGAATAAAAGATGGCTGCCGCTGATCGCTCAGGCACTGACTACTCGCACCTGCCGGAGAGCATGGGTTTCTTTGCGTGTAATAAAACTTTTTGCTTGGCCGTGTAACGTTTTGGAGAACTTTCGGCATGTTTACGACCTCGTTCTGCCAACTCTTCTTTGCTGAGGATCCGTTTTAGCATCATTCTTAATCTTCCATTGCATGCTGCCACAATTGTCGACGAGCCACCGCAAGCTAAGTAAGCGGAAGCGCACAAATCGTAGACGCCGGCACCACCCTCTTCGTCCGGTTATCGATATTCCGTGCAGTGGCTCGGCCCCATGGAATTCCTCTCCACTTGAGCGTGCTGCTCGCCTCTTGTGAGCCAATTAGATAAGACAAGCCGCTCACTGTAGGCTATGTTTCCGCAATGTCAATAAATGACATTGGCAATAATCTAGCTGTAAAAATTAAACTTTACGCGGATGACTGTATACTATATGAAGAAACTGACTCACCCCAAGATCAAATCAGGCTAAATAGTGACGTTGGCAAATAGTTGCATGGTGCCTTCAATGGCAAATGGCTATTAACTATGAAAAAACCGTCTTTATGAGAATAACACTAAGAAAAAAGCCCCTTCTCTTCCACTATTTTGCCCAGAACACTTATATCTCCGAAGTATCTCACTATAAATATCTCGGTATACACATATCCCACAATCTTTCCTGGTCAAAACATACTGACACTGTAATGGCTAATTGTCTTCGCAAATTGTTGACCCTCTGACGGTCGCTAAAATTCTCCACACCAACTGTCCGCCTCCTGGCATATAATACAATAGTTCATCCTACTTTAGAATATGCAATAATCATTTGGGACCCATACACAAAAACAAATATTGAGAAACTAGAAAGAATTCAAAAGAAATCTGTCCGATTCATCTACAATTCTTACGCTCGAACTTCTAAAACAGATCTCCTTAAACGTAATGACTTCTCTTCGATTACAGAACAAAATCGTGTTTCCCGATTAAAATTCTTTTTTTCAGCTAATGAATGGCCACTACCATATTGATACCTCACACATCTTAACACCTTTAACTCGTTATGCTACTCGTCATAAACACTCCCTAGCAGTAACCCCCTTAACACCGCACTACAACTTCTTCATATACTCTTATTTTGCAAGAAAAATAGTTGGTTGGAATAAACTTTGTGATGAAATCGTTACACAAAATTCATTATCCCGTTTTCAGGCGCACCTGCATTCATGACTCAACCGCACATACTTTATTTGCTCCTTTCTTCATGCATTTTGTCCTTTTGCCATTTGGAATTCAAGCGTCGGCATGATTGCTCGAACTGTATTTTGTATGAACGTACTTGTATGTTCCCACCCTGCTAAGATCTTGTAAAAAATTGCAGTATCTATAAATAAATAAATAAATAAATAAATAAATAAATAAATAAATAAATAAATAAATAAATAAATAAATAAATAAATAAATAAATGTTATTCGTTTTCCAAGCAAACAAAAGTGACCTCCTATGAACGAGGGGAGCGTTTGATTGGTTTGTTTAGACAACCCTGCGGGTGACTGCCCGATGCTTGCGTCGGCGCTTACGCAAATTTGACGTCAGGAGATTGGAATAAAAACATATTGGAATAGTTTTACGTTATACGGCCACTTAACGCCTGCTCCACCTGCGCCGCGGGTCGGCCCGGCATTGAACTACCTTCGGGGTCAGCCCACGTATGAGTGCTTAACGCCTGCTTCACCTCCACCGTGGGTCGGCCCGGCATTGCACTATCTTGGGATCGGCCCACGTTTGAGGAGTCCCTAATGTCTGCACCATGTCCGCCGCGAGTCGGCCCGGCATTGCACTACTTCCAGGATCGGGCCACGTATGGGCGTGCTTAACGCCTGCTTCACCTCCGCCGCGGGTCGGCCCGGTACTGCACTATCTTTGGGACGGCCCACGCATGGGGAGTGTTTAACGCCTGCTTCACCCCTGCCGCGGGTCGGGTGGGTTTTCAACTATCTTCGGGATCGACCCACGTATGAGGAGTGCCTAACGCCTGCTCCACCTCCGCCGCGGGTCGGCCCGGCATTGCACTATCTTCAGGATCGGCCCAGGTATGGGCGTGCTTAACGCCTTACCCCAATTTTTCCTTCCACAAACAAGAATCTCTATCTCTCACCTGCGCCGTGGGTCGGCCCGGCATTGCACTATCTTGGGATCGGCCCACGTATGAGGAGTGCCTAACGCCTGCTCGACCTCCGCCGCGGGTCGGCCCGGCATTGCACTATCTTCAGGATATGTCCACGTATGGGCGTGCTTATCGCCTGCTTCACCTCCGCCGCGGCTCGACCCGGCATTGCACTACCTTCGGGATTGGCCCACGCACGAGAGAGTTTTGAGCGGTCGCTGGGCACGACTGGAACTCAAGCTTTAACATGTCCGCTGTTAAAACATCTGTTCTTACCCTTGTGCCTGGGACCTCCTTGGGTCCCACGTGTGACAAGGGTAGTTCAAGGACGCGCTACAGGTCCCCAAGCCCACAGGGGTATGTGCCATTGAGCTTGGACCCTTTCTGCACTATCACCAGGATCGATCCTCTTGATTTGTTTTTGTCAACATCTTCGACACATTTTTCCCCTGATCCTAGCTATAGACAGCTTCTCTGTAAAGATGTTTTTACAGCTTTAATGTTAAGGATGTTAGGCATGGGACAAACCAGATAACAGGGGGGAAGGAGAATTAGTTGCTAACATATGTTTTCAGCTCCCGCAAGGGTTGCAGAAGATAGTGCCAGCCTTTCCTCCTTTCCTTACAAGAACCACTTCTCTCTCTCTCAGAAATTCGTAACTTATTTGGTAACAATAAAGAGAATTTCGACGTATCGCATGTACATATGTATTCGTAGCGAAGAGGATCAGACGATGCATTACACGGCGTAGAAGGTATGAATGTTCACGGCTAACGCCACATTATGAGCAGCTTATGCAGCATTTCCAGCTGAAAAACTATTGTCAAAGATAGAAAGAATGCTATGGAATATCTAGAAACATTCATGAGCTTCTTGCCGGCAATGAAGTGCCTTAATTCGTGTAAAATGGAGTGTTATTAAAGTTTGAAAACCACGCACTTGGAATTTTACGTTTAATTATGGATTAACTGGCCAACGAAATTATGAGACACGAAGCAGCTCGCTTCTGTGCCGGGCTAAGCAAGTACACACAACAGTTACACGTAGCCACAAGGCAAACACGAGCTTTACTAAGAAATAATGTTTGCATGAACCTGCGTTGTGTACCGAAGGTAAATATTTCATAAGGAATTTTTATACACGCTTCATAGAAGACGCGTTCGGATGGTCGGGCATCAACGTTCGGAGGGACTGTCGGAGGGACTAGATCGAACGCCAATGCCCAAGGGGACTCGCTATGCTCTCGTTGGCAAGCAGACATAACTATCTGCGAGAGCGCGCCTGCCGTCTCTCCTTTACCATTGAGTGACGCGGCCACGTCAGCTTCGTGGAACAACACAAAAACGTGAGCGCACTGTGCTACTACGGACGCTTTGTAGCGGCGCTTCACTTTTTGTTATTGATATGTAACTGAAGGAGAGTTGTGCGGTTTTAATGGATCCGGGTACTCTCTTTCGCGGGGCAAGGAGAAGTAAAAGAATGAAAATATTGAGACAGTCGAATATGACAAATATTTGTGAAGTTCGGCACAAGAATAAAGCAAGTTACAGAAAAGAGGAAACAGATCGAACACTAAGAGGCAGACAGTTGCGTAAACACAACAAAGTTCGAAACAGCCACATAAGTTGTCATTTTTTTGCAGGTGAAGCGGCTGACGAATTTGCACATACATATATATAAAATACACAAACTACGCCTACTGCAGTCATCGTATGTCCAATGCCTTAAGTTCTTGTAATTTGCTCGTGTCTGAATATATGTTTGTGTGCCGTGTCTGTCGCCAGTTCTTGCTGCCCTCAGAAGTGTCCGTGGCTCTCCCCACTATGCATGCTCCCGTAACCAAACCATAACAAATAGTGTCTGCAAAGGGGACTTTCTGTCTAGTTTATTAAGAAGGTCAGAGGCAGTGCAGTCAGAGATTATAGCTGATGACGGCACGACAAATGAATTAACTAATAGCGGCGAGTGGAAAGCCCAGCTTAGAAGGGCAGATGAGGAAGGAAAGAATGCGGGGGACGACAGACCGGAAGCCCGTGAAGTGGACCGCAAAGCGTTTGATGCTCAACCGTAAACCGTGGGAGAATGCATCCCGGAGGATCGAGTTAGAACTCATCCCCTTGCACCACGAACTGCATTTGGAAGAGATGTGCGCCAGGAGATTGATGACAAAAAGAGGTTCCGAGGCTGAAACCAGATGCCTGAGGTTACGGCTTGGCGCGGAGTGCGAGTCACATTGGAGAACACGCGACTTTTAATTGCACAAGTTCACTTACAGCATAAGAAATGGCAAGGACTTCGTGTGTCCTGGGATGCTCGTGAATGAGCACAAGCTTGACCTAGCGTTCTTACCAAGAAAGAAGCTATTCGGGCTGAAGGCAAAGAGGTAGTGGGTCCACTAAATAAGTATACATTACAAAATGAGACATAGGGCGAGAAGCGTCATGCTATAGACGGAGATGTCCAATTTTCTTAAGGTAATTTTTGCCTTTTTTAGCATGACAGCGACGTAGTCACAAGTTGTTTCAATGTGCTCCATGGCGAGGCCATATTCAAAGAAAGTAGGAGCGAAAAACAGTGTGTAGGCAGACAATATGACCGTGAAGTAGCCTACGTACCAGCTACCAAAATATTTAGAGAAAGGTATGGTTATGCTCGTAGAAGCAGAAGAGACACATCCCACTCAGAGCCGAGAAGGTTAGATTGTCCAAGTTAGCGACAGGGAATGGTTCCGTGGATAACTACGAAGTTTGTGGCCAAATGGATGGCTGCTTCTTGAAGTTCGTCGTGGGAAAGTTTGCGACGCCATTACTATTGTGGGTCATCCGCTCCGCCGGCCCCGCTCTCCGCTCCGGGAGCCGGCGAGTGCTGGGCGTGTGTTCACGCAAGAAATCAGGAGCGACGAGTTGCCGTAGACGGTGCGCCTAAGCATTGAGGAGTAAAAACGTTTATATTTTCTGCTGCTATCGTACGTGCTCCCTGAAAAACGAAGTGGGTGCAGCATGGTGTATGAACCCCTCGAGCATGGGCTGGCGACCCATCAGTGATGCAGGTAGCGCGTAACAAACGAAGGCACGCGCGTAGTGGTGTCTAGGTTTCAATTTTGTCATTTTATTGCGATAGCAACTATATGGACACTGAAGGCGCATTTCTGCAGTCGCCGTCGGCGTCACCATGAGGTTCCGTATAAAATCCGAGGGCGATGAGATCGTCGCCACGCGCCGCATGCTGTATGTGCGAGTGAAAGCGTGCGAGGATGAGCCGGCGATCGTGGTTTGCTTTCGCGCACGCAAGCGAGGAAAGCGGTGATGAAGCGCGCCGTTTTTGGCCGAGCGCAAGGCACCGGAGGAAGGGTAAGCAAGGGGCGCGCGTTCTACTCAAAGCGGCCTGGGCGGCCACGAGCGCCCGCCCGGGTCGCTCTACCTTGAAGGCCATTTGCGACGGGGACAGAGTCCATCCGTGCGCTGTGTTTTCGCGGCTCAGTTCGTCTTGATGCGAGACGCAGCACGAAGGCATTCGCTCGCTGCTGCTGCCACGCTTCCTCACTCCAGCGTGTTGACAGCGAGTTTCCGCGGTGATCGAGTGAGACGAGTTCATGTTTTCTTGTGCGCGTGTGACACCATGCTTGTTAATTTAATTAGTAAGTGAATGTTTAAAAGTTTATATGCCCGATAAAACTACTATCCTTACTTTGTATAGCTGTCGGCTAATTTGCTATCGCAATCGATGCTTCCGCGTTCCGGCGAAACTGCTACTTTTTCTTTGGCTCGCGCTAAAATGTGTAGTTCACTGAAACAACTGAAAACAACTGAAAACAACTGAAAATTTGCGCTACGCGTGGCATCGCCTCTCTCTTATGTCCTCTCTTATTGTGCGCTGCCTTTGCCAAACTAAACAAACAGTGCGCCGCGACAACTCAGACGGATTGCCGGGGCAATAATCTCGCATCCGGAGAATGCACTTACAAGATTTTATTACCCTTTCTAGATGTACTGAAAAAGAAAAGCCTGCCAGACTGGTTGATTTTCTAAACTGTTGCGAAGAGGATGTTGTGCGGTGGTTTCTTGCGTCTCGTTTCCTTTCCTGGTGCCCTTCTCGAGCTGCTGTGCTGTACCTTCTGTGTGGCGATATTGTAGAGCAAACATCCATTCCTGCGCTGCTCCTCTTGTTGATTTTGCGCTTTCAGCCTCGGTCGTCGGTGCGAAGACCCCGGATGAGGCTCTCTATCACTTCGTACAACGGCAGGTTTTTTATTTCTTGGCGGAATACTACAGTGAGGGCGACAGACGGTGCGAAACTTTTAGTTCTTGTACTCATTACTGGGAGCACAACATTCATGTTATTCCTGCTACTTGTGCAATTTTCTTTTCCTGCTGTACATCGTTCTTTTCAGCCGGCGACTGACATGTTCAGCCTATTGTTGAGCTTATAAAGTTCAGACTTAGTTGAAAGCGGGCGTGGAGCATTGCTTTGTGCACTAATTTTAGAGATGCCGATGCGCTGGTTCGATTACTGAACTCCCCAAGCATTTTTTATGCTCTATGTGAAAGATGGACACATTCAGCCCGTTCTCCAGCTCACTGATGTTCGTAGTAGAACTACGTTTTAAAATATACAGTTGCGCCGTTAAAAAACTTTTTGCTGCTAATCATTACAAAGCTCTCTGAATGCTTGAACTCATCATGTTTACTCCTACATGAAGAAGGCGCCCATTAACCTATATGTAGACGCGCTTAAGATGCTCGAATGACATATCTGTTGCAGGCAATTCGTCGTGCTTGCCCGCCACCGTGGCTACGTGCCGTCAACCTTCATATATAATATCAGACAATTCGGGACGGTACTCTAGCTCGCTTTAAGAACGGAAAATAAAACAAACGAAATAAGTTCAGCTGCTACATGCATCCGCGAAAGACCATCGCCATAAGGTTTACTGCCACGTCTAGTATGTTCGTGGTGTCAGCATTTTCAGGCACAAGGTTCTTTTAATATCCGGGATAAACGGATCCACAAGGAGATGCGTCTTATAAGCTTTATGAAACACCGTTCCTGCGCATAAATAAACACGGACGAGCGGAGGAGGACAACAAGAACGCCCGTTCACCGGTGTTCTTGTTGTAGTGAGCCTATAAAAGCTCACCGTCTTGTCCTCCATTTAAACCAAATGTAAACAAGGTAAATCGTTTAGTTCACCGAGGAAACGTACTATGACGTAATGTTAGGTGGAAACCCGTAAGGTGGAGAGAAGTAATTAATAAAGGAAAAATGAGGCATTCACCCAATCGCAGCAATTGCTACGAAAAACCCCATACGTAACCACCACCCCGGAAAGGCGGTGATACCAGGTTCGAGTCCCGGACCACGACGAATTTTTCTTCAACTGCGAGGCTTTTCTTTCGAGGAACTCGTGTGGGTTTCCTTTGTAGCAATTGCTACGATTGTCTGGCTGTCTCAATTTCCCTTTATTAACAGGAAACCTAATGAGTCTCGCGTAACGCAATAGAAACACTTGGGATATTAGTATTCAGTAATTATTTGCAAAGCTTCTAATTAGGCTAGACTCATTAAACGTTTGCCGCACACTACCCATAAACCCCATTCCTCCTCTCATATTTCCAGAAGTGTGAAATTAACGTGACCGTAGTTCACTCAGGACCGCAGACATCATTACGCACAACGACCGTATAACACATTCGAGCACTTGCCTACGCAACTTGTAACTTTCCCCACATATAAGCCATGAGATTGCTGCTGTGTCCTCTAAATATCAACCGCACGACAGTTTCGTTTCTTTCAGGACGTGAGAAAACTTCGTATGCGGTTGGTAAAATACACTTGTAACAGTCGGCAACGCTTGTGTAAGTAATACTCCGCAAACTCTGTAGCGAGTGACACCATTTAAAGTTTGGTTGTACATCCCCAGCAACATGTCTGTAATCCCCATGCAAATCTAATCTTTATGCCACGTTTAGTTCTCCCACGATAACAGCTTAATCAGTTACGTGTTTCGTATAGCTCTTCTGAAGAGGACAAACAAATACCATTTATCACTTACTTCCAAAGAGAGACAGAGAGAGAAACGGAAAAGGAAAAGCAGGGAGCACAACCAGAGGCGCGTCCAGTTTGCTAGCCTACAGAGTAGGGGAAAGGAATTAAATGATAAAAAGAGGGAAAGAGAGGAGGAAATACCGAGGGGGCCGCTTCAAACGGAGGTGCACATCTACACGGCAGAGTTGGTCACTGGGGTCTGTAGAAGTCGGCCTCTGAGCTTCAGGTACTGGCTCCCAGCACGGGACTGCACCGCCTGGGCAAATAATGGGAAGTCCGGCCGGTGAACAGTTTGCTTAAGAATTGGCAAAGCTTCGAATTAATGTGCAACCACCAAACTTTCGTTGTATTGTACCCGTACCATGTCCCGTATTCTCTCTAAATACAAAATTGTTACCCCTTTTGATTCTCCTCGAGCAACGAGAAAATTTTGTAATTTTTATATAATGCTTCCAAAGAGGCCGAAATTGTGAGTTTAGCAATTCTTATTTAGCAATACCCATTTTTTAATTCCGCCTAATTAGAGAATTAGTCTTAATTAATTAATCAACGTATCAAATTTTATAATTAAATTAAAAGTGTCAATGAGAAAATTGTACAGCGCCATGAAAAACTCCCGATACAGCGTTCTGTTGCTCAATACGTGCTACATAAAAGTGTTTTTTTTTCTAGCGTGAAAGCAGCCCGCAAATGCACGCAAAATTGCCGTGCGACTGGCCGCTCGAGGCACTTTGATTCCGAAATTTAACTAAGAAACAACCTGGGAACACATAATTTTCGGCCAGCAGCATCGAGGGACAGGCAACAAGAATAATAACAATGCCGCTGTCAATTGTGTTTTGTCGGTGGGCTCCTGCGGAGTATTGGCTTCTCCACAGGGTACTGGAACCCGTTTTTGCTGCGTGGTGGGGCCCGGCGAATAGCCGCACTAGTCACAGGTTTTGACGAGAAGTATGCTGGCGACTTACTGTTCGCCCAATGGCTTTCTTCGGGGCCCATGGGCACACAGGAGGTCAGTGTAAGTAGTAATGCAGAAGAGGGTTTCCTAGGGGAACTTCAGACTAGCATCACCGTCAATAACAGAAAGAGGAGGAAAAGAAAAAAAGAGAGCTCGCCGTGCAGTAGGCTACATAAACATGCAGAGCGGCAGAAAAAAGAAAAAAGAAAAAAGAAAGTGGTTAGAGATTGAGGAACAGATAAATAGACAATGAATAGGTCTGTATGCGGTTACACAAACGCACCTTAGGAACTTAGAAGAGCCACCATTGATGGAGGTTTATGTATGCGAAGGGTGCAACAGAACTCAATCAGGAAGAAAGGGAGGGGGAGATGGAATGTTTATGCATCCGGAAGCCAATTAGGAAAGAGTAAATTCAAAGTGTGAAGGGCATCTTTGGTTATCAGGCATAGTGAATAGAAAGAAAACGTGGCTGGGCGTAACGTATCTATGGACGGGAAAAAAATGCAAGGGAACGCATCAAGAGTTAGCGGAATGCCTAAGTTCTGACGTTCAGAGTTTTGGGAATGATGCTGAAATGATCCTGACAGGTGAAATGGATACCGACAACAACGAGAATTTAATGCTAGATCTCTGTGAGCAAAGTAACCTCGTTAGCGTGGATACGGGGCCTAAATGTGATGGCCAGATCACATGGGAAGTCGGGAATAGGCAAGCGACCATTGATTACTGTCTGATGACAGAATGAATTTATGATAAGTTGAGAGAAATGATCATTGACGAGGAAATGTGTAACAACATAAGGAGCGACCATAAACGCATCATTTTGAAAATGGGATATGTAGTTGCCAAAAAAGAGCAGGGAGGACAAAATAGCCAGTCTAAATTTGAACGCTGAATAAATAACAAATATAGTCGCGAGAGTCGAGGAAGAACTTGGCAAATGGCCAAGCAAAGAGCAGAAATATAGGGAACTTCTAAGTGTAATGACTAGAGAAATTAGGAAAGAGAAGCAATACATTTGTTGGAAAGGAAAAAGGAAACCGAAAAGCTGGTGGAATAGGGACATACGGGAATCACGAGAGCATAGGCAGGCAAAAAAGCGCAATTGGCGCAGGATGAAGTAGACAGAAAATTAGAAATACGTATAGCAGGAGAAAGAAACATAGTTCAAATACTGGTTCAAGAAAAAATTAAAGGCGAAAGTGAATGTTGCATGATTGCCAGAAATACGTGAGAAAAAAAACGCCGCACCTAGAATATTTTGGAACCACATTAATTATTATGCATGAAATCTGGAACAGTACAACAACATATCCCTAGACAAAAAGGGAAACAAACTGGAATCGGATGCGGCATTAAATCACATCCGAGAAATAACAGGCGAATCATTTCGAGGCAATGGTGAGGTGGTTTCTGAGGAAAAAAAAAAGAGCATGAACGAGAAGCAGATGGAAAAGGAGCTGCTGGTGAGAAATTTCATCTGGCAGAAAGCTGAAGAGAAAATTCCTAAACGCACAGTCACAGTGTTAGACGAGGTTCCCGTTAGGCTGATTAATGAACTTGGACTAGAAAGCAAGGGAGCTCTGTTCAAAGCACTAGAAGAAAAGCTTACAAGATAGGTGAATACCAGACACTTGGAGACAAAGTATAACTAATTAAATTTAACAGTCCGTTGACAATTGCATGGATAACATACAGGTCAGCAATCCAGGTGATTAAACTAATAGTGCGAGCATGGGCATAACATAATCGCATATTGGGAGAACTTCAGAATGGCTTCATAATCGGCAGATGTCTGGATGATAAATTATTTATGCTTACTCCGTGTTCTGAAAAAAAAAATAAGTCACAGGCCTGCTCGGCAAACGCAGCACAGTCACAGCGTAAGCTGGAGGAGCAGCTCCATAGCAGCTCCGTTTTCGGCACCACGCACTAGAGGGTTTTCACGGCGAAGTCTCTTCACGTCGTTTTCACGAGAACGATCTCAACTGTCCACCCGGCGTCGACGGCGAGCTGCGGCTTGTGCTGCTCTCTGCACAGCGGCCTGATAACCCAACGTTGCCTGATTGCAGCCGCGCGCGTAGCGTCTACGATTCGCTTCTTCAGCAGCGGTTCGTATACCTTGCGAGGAGGCACCGCAACGTTCATCGAAGAGCAAACAAATGGCATACTTTTCCCTTTCACTTCTGACTGTAAGGGGGAGGGGGGAGGGCATGCCTCCCCACGAACCGGCACAGGCGCCTATGACAAGCATGGTGTCATGCACGCGCAGGTAAATTATAAGCACATCGCACTCGTTAACCACGAGCACTCGCTGTCACAACGCTGGCGTGATGAAGAGTGCTGGCAGCGAAAAGCGAACGCTTCGTGCTGTCTCAGTTTCACCGCGAGAACACCTTTCATGGCCAAATAAAATAAAGCAGTCTTTAAATTAAAGTACAGGGAACCTCAATTGCACTATTTAAGTTCAATTGCACTATCGACAGACCAAGTAGCCCGAATTAATGCTTAGATCAAGGCTTGAAAGTCTATACTGTAGACTTGCAGAGGTGACGAAATTTACCAGCTGGAATTGAGTAGGCGGTCTGTGTTATATACATAACGGTGATGACGGCGCTGAAGAACCAATGTGACCGAGGCTCGGTGTGAGTTGGTGGAGAGGCCAGACCCTCATTATCAGGGCTTCAAGCGACTTTCTTTAGAATCGAGTGATCTCGGTCGGGACTCCAGGCACGTTGAAGGGCATCGTTGATACACTTCAACGTTGATACAACGTTGATACACGTTGAAGTGTATCGCCGACACCATCTGCTCTTGGTAAAGCATGAACATAGCGTGATGTGCTTGAGAGGGCGCCAGACACGCTGTTAGCCGGGTACACAGATGGGTCCGATACCGAGCGACGTGATATCTCGCGAAAGTGAAACTGTATCCAAAAGTGATCGCCCGAGAATACGGTCCGATGTCGTAATGTAGCGTTTCTGCCCCCAGGTATTAACGTTTTTTTCGCCGAAGTACAGTAACACAGTCGCCGTGCCATCGTTGTCACCGTTGTCGTCATACTACTGTCGTCACAGTCAAGCCAATGTCGTCGACGCACCATTGCCTTGCGATTCTCGTCACAAGCACGACTGCTCGCGTTACACGGACAGGTTCCCACGTGGACACAGTTCACGCACACTCATTTACGCTTATCTAGCACCTTCCTAGCGTGTTTAGAGAAAGCGTAGGATATTGTGGTAAGGAAGGAGAACCACAACTGATCCAGCACAACTGATGCGATCAATAGTTCTTCAAAATGTCGCCTGGTCACGTAAAAGCGCCACGTTTTGGGATTTGTACCGCGCTCTTGTCCACAATGAACCGCACACTAGTCTACGCTCATAGCGCTTTTCGTTAGCCGGGCTTTACAAAGCCCGTCAGGAGGCAGGAAGTCATTCCATGCCCCAGGCGACAACCAAGCAAGCAAGGAAGGTAGTGCGTGCCTTAGTGCATAAGCCCACACTCCAACTGATTGCAATAACCATAGAGTTCCTTTAAGACGATCAGAAGTTTTCTACGTTGTTATTTAGGTTCAAGAATTCAAGATTTAGGTTCAAGAAACTTAGGTCCAAGAATTCAAATTTATATAGTGCATGGTCTTCATCAACAGTACTTAAAGTATTGCTTGGTGTCGTCGATTTATGAAATTAAAAGATTATATACTCGTTGCTACTAGGAATTGTGAGCGTCCTGCACCAAATTAGCTCTTTTTTATGAAAAACGCTCCACCGGCATTCTAGCAATACAACATTACCCTTCACACGGAGATTTTTTTAAAGCATAGTTTTGAGTTGCGCTAATACAGTGAAAATCGCAGCACTACTCATACTATTAAACATGTTTTCCTTTCTGCCTGCTGTACGTCCTTTGAAATAATTTTTTGGCAGAAAGAAATCTGATGCCATAACTCACTTCGCCGAGTAACAGAGCTTTAGCTTGAGTTTTTGCGTTCCTCAAATAACACCCTATTCAAGAAGAGCTCACACTGGCTTAAAGTCTCGTATCTAAGGCGGATAATTGACCTAAACTACTGAGCTAGTGGCAGGCGACAAGGCAGCGCATAATGACTTCAGCCATGCACAGGTATATGCTCTGTATACTAGGCACCGTAATGAAGCCGGAAGTACGGTTCCTAATTGCAGGTCTCCTTACATGACCACGCTAATCACCGGCGTGGGATCCTAAGGTTTCTTTAGCGGAACCCACCATCTTTGGCCGGTCAATTCTCGTCAGTGATGATGAGACAAAAGTTGTCGCCAGACTAATTAGTAGGAGACTGTGAACGGATGTAGGGCGTCGCATAACTGTATTGATTTGATCTGACACCAAGCAGCCTTAACCTACGCCAGTTTTAATAAAAGCTGTCTTTTCCAGGTTTATAGTTTTGAAAGAAACTTCGGACTTTGAAATTTTGAAGACGTCTCTGTGTTCTCATTTCGCAGGTGCAATATAATAATAATAATAATAATAATAATAATAATAATAATAATAATAATAATAATAATAATAATAATAATAATAATAATAATATTTATTGTTGCCATCTTACAATAATCGTACATCAGAAGGCAGGCCCGTCAAAGCCAAGGAAGTGGCTTGCGTGACTTGGCCCGGCATGTCGGCAAACAAAGTCAAAATGGCAACATGTACAGAAATTAAAAGCTTGTGAAGTTTATCACACAACAATGAAACAGAAACTCAGCTGAAATCAGTGACAAAAGAAATACAAGAAACAAGAAAAGATAAATGTAGTATTACACATATCTTATAGTGCCTTCAACATTTTTTTCAATGTTCGTTTCGAAGTCGCAGTAAATATATGACCAGGTAGGTCATTGAATATTCTTGGGACATAAGCATACCTACTAGCTTTACCAAATCTTGTGTTGCAGTGCGGTACTAAATAACGCAATGTTTTCCGCAGTGCACGGGGAGCAATATATTCCTGTTTGAAATCAGGGTTCCAGAAATGTCTTACCACAACCGTTTGAGTGAACAAAGTTTTAAATGACGGAAGACCCAGATGTATAAACAAGTTCACATCGTCGGCCGAGGAAGAGTTATAAGCAATGGACTTCAACATATTTTTTAGAATTCTGTCAATTTGACAGAGCCATCGAGATGAGCAAAACCCGAACAATGTAATGCCATAACGTAACACACTGTATGCTAAGGCGTGCATGATAGTGATTTTTACAGACATCGGAACAATGGATTTAATGTTAAAAAGCAGCGAGGAAACACTTCTGAGCCTGCCGCAAAGATATGTCATGTGATCATTCCATGAGAGGTCACTGTCAAAGAAAACACCAAGGTATTTAATGGAGTTTACATATTCTACAGGGGCACACTGACACGATTGACAAGTACGACAGTGTAGAAACAAGGGTAAATTTGTAACCGTTGCTTTAAGTGGATTTGTAAAACATAACATTTTTGTTTTTTCTTTGTTTATTGACAAACAGTTGTTAGCAAACCAGGTCACTGCATCGTACACACTCTCTTGAAGTAACGCAATTGCTTTTGAATAACAGATATGTTTAGTTAAAAGGACAATGTCATCTGCATACTGAAATATCATACACTTCGATACAGCTGAAGAAAAATCATTTATAAATATGTTAAAAAGAAGAGGAGACAATATAGAGCCCTGAGGCACTCCAGCTTTCAAAGGTAGCTTGTTATTGATGAATAACTCGTTATCTAATGATATCACCTGCGAGCGGCCGGACAAATAGTTTTTTAGGAACTGGTAAAATGGCCCCCTGAAACCGAGCAGGAATAGTTTTTCAAGCTGGAGTTCGTGGTTCACAGTATCGAATGCTTTAGAAGTATCGAGAAACAAAGCGCATACAAACATGTTTTGTTCTAAAGCTGTGTTTAATTCGTCTGAAAATTCCTCGAGCAGAGCAATGGTGCCCCGTCCCGCGACAAAGCCGCACTGACGACTCGATATAACTGAAAACTTATCTAGAAATGACGTCATAGTTTCTAAGAGAAATTTTTCTATTATTTGTGACATGATAGGCAAGATCGAAATAGGTCGGTAACTGTCCACAATATCTTTCTTTCCTCCTTTAAATAATGGAGAAACAATAGCCGTTTTAAATTCCGCTGGCATTGTAGCTGCCTCTAGGAATCCATTTAGTATGACAAGAAGAATACGCGATAGTGCGTTGAAGTTTCGTTGGAGCAAAGATACTGATATACCGTCTATACCAGCTGGCTTATGTCGCCTAAACCCAGCAACTATTCTTGCGAGTGTGCCGAATGTTATCGTCGGTAAGAACGCGGAAGCAGATATGATTTTTTCTTTTCCAGAGCGGCCAGCTGGCACCGTTGAGGTTGCTTCCGAAACGCGCGCGAAATGTTGATTGAAGATTGTGGCTGTCTGTGCAAGATCACATGGGAAAGCGTCAGCTGGCTTTGAATTGGTAGCGTCTTTCCCGCGTAGGTGGTTTATCAGTGACCACGTCTTCGCCGGGTTTCGAGCAGATAATTGAAACTGACGTTGAAAGTAGCGTCGTTTTGCGCATCGTATAAGGGCGACGACTTTATTCCTTGCGATTCTGTAGCTAGCGCGAAGCTCAGCATTGCTTGGAGTTCGTTTAAGCCGTTTCCACAGCAAGTCTCGGTAGGCGATTGCGTTCATTATATCCACGGTAAGCCAGTTATGATTTCTTCTTTGTTTAGTTAGAACAATTCGAGTGCAGGCTTCTTGAAAGCTGCGAATTTTCGAACAAAATTGTTCATAAATGAACACTGGCACTCCGGAAACAATCAGTGAAGACCAGTCGAACCTGCCAATCATGTCATCCAATTTGCGTTGATCAACAAAGGCAACGCGCGTTCGCCTATCTGAGCTAGTTACTTTCCAACGTTGAGGTGTATTAAAAAGGCGCCTCAAGCTAAAACGACAGACAGTGAAATAGTGGTCTGCTAAGCGTTGCGTAATCACGCATGAATGCAGATCATGATTGGGCACCCGTGCGGCGATGTGGTCTAAGCAAGAATGCGTTATTCGGCCATTCACAATTTCTTCACGTGTGAAGGTGGTGACCATGCTTTCGAGGCCAAAAGCAGAAAGGGCAGATAAATAATCTGACACTTGAGCTAGGTCATGTTTTATTTTGGTGATACTTGAATGTTGTGAATAGTTACCTGTAATAAATCGCGCTGCTTTGTTCTGGAAATATTCTAATTATTTAATAAGATGCGTTTGGTTCGGTTTCCATATAAATGAGGCATACTCAAGCTTTGAACGAAGCCTGACGAAGCGTTCGACGAATGAAGCCAAGAAATTTGCATGCAGCGGAAACAATACAACCCACATGATTATGCCAAGACAAGGTCGGAGAAAGATGAACAGCTAGATATTTAGATTCTGCAGTTTCTAGAGCCTCACCATTACGAAAGTATGTGTGTTTCGTAATTTCACTGCAAGTAATAAATCTCATAAGTTTAGTTTTCGAGGTATTTACGCTCATTTGCCAGTCTGAGCACCATCTTTCAATCCTGTTCAAGTCATTTTGTAATTTATCACAGTCAGCCTTACATTTTAATGGCCGATACAGAACGCAATCGTCGTCTAACCGGATTTCTGAGTCTATACTGACGAATATCATTTATATAAATTAAACATACGTCTACATCCACGCTACATGCTACATCCACGGCAGCACGTTCGGGGTGTGTTGTTAGAAGTGGATCAAGAATAGCACTGTGCCGCGTAGGGATTTCGATAAGTTGAGACAACTGAAAATATTCCAAAGGTTAACAAAATCGGCACAATCGCGTGTGTGGCGCGTGCTAGGGGATTTTAAAGCAGACCACTCTATGCTTGGAAAGTTAAAATCGCCGGCCAAAATTGTGGGAGAGTTATTATATTCGGAGTGGATGGAGCCTAATACAGAGTGCAGTTCCTCAGAAAAATGTTGTAGAAAGTCAGGTGGTCTATAGCATGCTCCAATAACGAAAGTTACAGCTGGTAAATAGCATGCCACCCAAATAGTTTCAAGAATGCTGTCAGTAGGAATGGGTTTTACCATTATATGCTTTCTTACGGCTATTACGACACCGCCTCCTTTTCCACCTACACGGTCTTTACGAAAAACAGTGAATGAATTTGAAATTTGTGACTCAGAATTGCTAACTTCAGGAGTTAACCACGTTTCCGTTCCGATTATAACATCTGCATTACAAGCGTGAATGAGGGAAGTAAGCTGTACTTGTTTGTTAAGGATGCTACGAAAGTTGGCGGAAATTATAGAAAATGTAGGTATCCCACTGTCTCTCTGCACGTGGCGACTGCGTCATGGGTTTGCATTTCGCTGGACACATTCCACGACCTTGCCCTCGGAATGCTGGTACCGATATAATCTCCTGCCTATCTTTAGCTTATCGAAAGATAGCTTAAACCATTCATCGGGTTGACAATTCGCTCGAGCAAAGTCGCGAAGCTGTTTGCGCACGAATTGTATTCGAAGTGAAAAGTCCTTATCTATCCAAACCTTTAATTTCAAATTTTTTAGCTTGAACGAATTAGTCAGCATACTGCATTTTGTCTTGTAGTGCAGAAACTTCACTACTACTGACCGGTGCTGCCCTTGCCTGTGAGATCCAATGTGATGTGCACGTTCAATATCCATTACCTCGAGGCCAAGGTGATCTCTGCAGAAGCTTTTAATGACAACTTGAGAAGTCTCGTAGTCTTCTTTCTCTGCCTCGGGCAAGCCTTTGAATATCAAATTTTTTCTGCGCATGCGATTGTTGATCTCATCAATGAGTTCAACTATGCTAGGTTCAGAATCCCGCCTATCAGAAAAGGATGAAGGATTGCTTTTGATGTCATCGACACCTTTTTTGACTTCGGATAACGCTGTGGCATCTCCCAAAGAATCGTCTAGCGAAGCTTCCACTTTCGAAAGGCGTTTCTTAAGGTCAGTTATACCTGACAAAATGTCCTTCATCTTACTGCTAATTTCCTTTTGAAAATTTTCACGCGCAGACTCGGCATCCTTTAGGGCATCAAGAACCTTGTCTATCTTGTCAGGGCCGGGATTGACTTCAATGTCACCGCAGCAGATTAGGAGATGAGCCGCAGAAAACATAAAAACAATCAGTCGCCCTCTCGGGCACCATGTAGCAAAGAAACCAGCAGCGGCATGAAAACGAAGCCCTTCACTACAGCTACACTGTAGTGTGCTTTAATATATAGAGTTCTTTACTGTAATAGTACCTTTAGTGGCTGCATATGTTTTTCTTTACATCAGCTTGAAGAGTAAAGGGTCTTTGGTAGTTTGCGAGGTATATATTGAAGATGCTCTCAGGAACGGAGGAAGCCTAAAAGCACTGAAGAAGAAACTAGGAATAGGCAAGAATCAGATGTATGCGTTAAGAGACAAAGTCGGCAATATCATTACTAATATGGATGAGATCGTTTAAGTGGCTGAGGAGTTCTATAGAGATTTATACAGTACCAGCGGCACCCACGACGATAATGGAAGAGAGAATAGTCTAGAGGAATTTGAAATCCCACAAGTAACGCCGGAAGAAGTAAAGAAAACCTTGGGAGCTATGCAAAGGGCGAAGGCAGCTGGGGAGGATCAGGTAACAGTAGACTTCTTGAAGGATGATGGGCAGATTGTTCTAGAAAAACTGGCCACCCTGTATTATTATTATTTATTATTTTTTTTATTTTCAAATGCTGGTTGGCCGTCTTGGCCGTAACAGGGTGGGTACAGCAAGTTTGCACTTAGCGTAAAAAATGTAAACACCTTACAAACGTAAATAGGACATGAAGCAATGAATGTTGGAAATACAATGCAAAAAAAAGAACCAAATACAAATACATTATTTTGGCTAAGAAATACATGTTTGTAACACTGTGAGAGTGATATAGGAAGTAGCATAATAGAAAGACTATTGTATGTATTTCTAGAATAGTGTAACAACGTTTGCACGACACTACTAAGATACAATTTCATAAAACGTTTTTAACGCGTTCCTCAAAGATTTTAATGCTATTCGACTGCAAAACAGACGCGGGCAAACTGTTCCATTCCTTAATCGTAGACGCAATGCCTCTGTATACGCAATGCCTCATGACTTCGAGCGTACCGGAATCCTGGAAGAACGCTAACATAATCCTAATCCATGAGAAAGGGGACGCCAATGACTTGAAAAATTATACACCGATCAGCTTACTGTCCGTTGCTTACAAAGTATTTACTAAGGTAATGGCAAATAAAATCAGGAACACCTTATACTTCCGTCAACCAAAGGAGCAGACAGGATTCCGTAAAGGCTACTCAACAATAGACCATATTCACACTATCAATCAGGTGATAGAGAAATGTGCGGAATATAACCAACCCTTATATATAGCTTTCATTGATTACGAGAAAGCGTTTGATTCAGTCGAAACCTCAGCAGTCATGGAGGCATTACGGAATCAGGGTGTAGACGAGCCGTATGTAAAAATACTGAAAGATATATATAGCGGCTCCACAGCCACCGTAGTCCTCCACAAAGAAAGCAACAAAATCCCAATAAAGAAAGGCGTCAGGCAGGGGGATACGATCTCTCCAATGCTATTCACAGCGTGTCTACAGGAGGTATTCAGAGACCTGGATTGGGAAGAATTGGGGATAAGAGTTAATGGAGAATACCTTATTAACTTGCGATTCGCTGATATTTCCTTGCTTAGTAACTCAGGGGACCAACTGCAATGCATGCTCACTGACCTGGAGAGGCAAAGCAGAAAGGTGGGTCTAAAAATTAATGTGCAGAAAACTAAAGTAATATTTAACAGTCTCGGAAGTGAACAGCAATTTACGATAGGTCGCGAGGCACTGGAAGTGGTAAGGGAATATATCTACTTAGGACAGGTAGTTACGGTGGATCCGGATCATTAGACGGAAATAATCAGAAGAATAAGAATGGGCTGGGGTGCGTTTCGCAGGCATTCTCAGATAATGAACAGCAGGTTGCCATTATCCCTCAAGAGAAAAGTGTATAACAGCTGTGTCTTACCAGTACTCACGTACGGGGCAGAAACCTGGAGGCTTACGAGAAGGGTTCTACTTAAATTGAGGACGACGCAACGAGCTGTGGAAAAAAGAATAATGCGTCTAACATTAAGGGATAAGAAAAGAGCAGATTGGGTTAGGGAACAAACGCGAGTTAATGACATCTTAGTTGAAATCAAGAAAAAGAAATGGGCATGGGCAGGACACGTAATGAGGAGGGAAGATAACTGATGGTCATTAAGGGTTACGGATTGCATCCCAATCTAAGGGAAGCGTAGCAGGGGGCGGCAGAAAGTTAGGTGGGCGGATGGGATTAAGAAGTTTGCAGGGACGACATGGCCACAATTAGTACATGACCGGGGTAGTTGGAGAAGTATGGGAGAGGCCTTTGCCCTGCAGTGGGCGTAACCAGGCTGATGATGATGATGATGATGATGATGATGATATTCCACAAGCTTTTTAAAATTTTATGTCACCCATGGCAGAAACTACTTGTCTAATGATTTAATATCGCTATTCAGATAAGGATCTTAGTAGCAGAAAAAACAGTGTATAATTTATTGTTTACGAAATTTGCCTCAATAAATTAATGAAATCACTTTTTAGGGAATATATAGAAATTTACGAATTGAAACCATTCAGCTCACAAAAACATATCCACTTAAATGTAATTATCAGGCTGTATGAGTTTCAAGATATAGATTCCTAAATTGTTCGACGAAATGCAATGGTCTTGTAATCGAACTTTTTGATAAAAAAATGGTCAGCAAAAATGCATTGAGACGCAGGCTTGACGGTGCTTATTTAGACACTCTTATGCTCGTTGTAACGAGACTCGTTGCGAGTAGACGTACCTAGAGTAATCATTGGTTCTAATTCGTGGATGTCAATATGGGCCCCAATTTATTTATTTAAAATTTAAAGGCTAACTGCAATGAAATTTTGAGCACCGTAAGAAGCCTCGTTCCAGATAGATAAGATGTATGAAACACCCTCAACATCAAGACATCCTGTCTGACAATATCTGAGGAAGTGGAGCTTCCTGCGCTTCGAGCGGCGCTCGAATTTATTTGTCAGGGGCAACCTCATCACTTGGACAGTTCGTCTGCGACTTGATGGCAGCGTTCTTCTAAAGTATGCAAGGTTGAACAAACTGTGGGTAAACTATCACGGTGGCAGAACGCCTTTGTCACGATGTTGTCGTTGCCACAGAGTTGCTGTTGCGACGTCATAGTCGCTGTTGCAACAGAAAGGTTCTGTTGCGACTTTACAATTCTTGTTGTCACGACGAAATGTTTCTGTTGCAATGTCAGAACTTCTTTCGTGACGCCAGAAATGTCTCGCAATTACAGGAGCATGATTTCGTATACGTCAAGATGTTCTGTCGCACGATAGACTGCAGAAACCGCTGTATTTGCGACCGAGCTTTTTGTTGTATTTTTAAACCAGGCAAGCCGGAAGCGTAGTCAAACGCTCACGCGCTGTAGCAGAAATAGTAGGGTCAATCAAAGCATTGTGTAGCCGTTGTACGGTCGCAGTTGGCCACGGCTGACTGGCTCCTCGTGCCAGATTCTCGCCAAATAATAAATTGGCCGCAAACGCCAAGTTACCCATCCTCCAAAGAGCCAGGCCATTGGTTTTGCTAGCCTATTCAAGCACTCTACCTTCCTAACGTTTGCTTCAGCTACATTTTAGCTGAATGCTCGTGTCGGTGATGCTCACACCTCTGCATTCATTCTGCGATGAAATCGTACGCACAGAAGTTGATGCTATGCGATTCCGGGGGAACAGCCTTCCGAACGGGCAAGTGTACTATCGTGTTGTTCACATCGTTCACGCGTATTGGTGATGACACCGTGAACGCGCTGTTTAAGAATTTAGCGGCTGACGGGAACGATCAACGTGACGAGCAGCACAGGCAAATGGGCAAGGAGATACAAAAAGGACCGATACGTCGTACACTTTATATATCAGCGCAAGTCTCCTGTTTGTACAGATATCGTACGGCCGTTGTTAGGCGCCTTTCGCCGTGTCAAAAAAAAAAAAAAAAAAAGATCTAGTCTAGCTTCGAACTTCTATGCTAAAAAACGATGGGTTCGAAAGAGATTGTTCTGCTTTTTTTGCGCCCAATTATGCCCTAGGGCATAATTGAAAATGTAAAGGCATTTTTCTGGATGAAATCCAGGATCGGCCTGTAAAAATGGTCATGTCTTCACAGGAGAAGGTCAGGAGGACGGCCGCAGTGTTGGCCCAATTAAGCTTCGTAGGTGGCGGGCACGGGCTGTCTGAAGGCAAGGACAGTTTTTTGAGGAGGTGGTCTGGCTGATGGTAGGTGCGAGACTGAAAGGACACGATGTGGGGCAGCCTGCGCATGTGCACCAGATGTCCACGTAACCTGGACTGCAGGAGTCAATGTGGCGCCCACGCGTATCCTCCTGAGCACAGCCTCCCGTCGACGAGTTAAGCACTAACAGCAGAGTTGTCAGAGGTTCTTATTTAAATTACTGCCCATCAGAATGCAAAAAAGCTTTTCTTTATGTGATAGGGCAAAATGCAGTATTACGGGACTTGAATCCTGAAACGACAGCCTAAGACCATTAATTGAAAGTCGGAAGTTGCGGAGATATTCATACGATGGCTGAATGGACCAGTCCTAATTGGCTTTGCGCAACTAACTTTCTTCCTTTAACATATCGTACTCAGTTCTCGTAGTGCTTATATACTTCACAATGTCGTTTTCGCCAAGGCAACTCTTCTGACTAGGTCATAGAACCAGTGACGTGCTAGGCAAGGAGGGTGAAAGCCTCAAAGCTAGCTTCCTTCTGGAAAATGTAAACTTCGAACGCGGCTAATGAAAAGAGGCCAACTCTCGTTACAGAGCTGGTCTCACAACAATACCTTGATTTGGGCAACTTGGTTCTTCTTGACAGTTTTCATAAAAAAGCGCTAAAGACGAAGACGAAGTCGAAGGAACACATACAACAGGACTGGCGCCAGTCCTGTCGGATGTGTTCCTTCGGCTTCGTCTTCATCTTTAGCGCTTTTTTATGAAAACTGTCAAGATGGCCTCGGTTCAGCCATGCTTGGTGGATGCCTGACATTTCGTTTATCACGGCGACCGTGATGTGGTGCCGGAGCACGTTGCAAAAGAAGGATTTTCTCTGCTTTCGTGTCTCCAATCAGGGTGTGAGCACATGCGCCCTCATGGTCACTGCTCAACGCAGTCACTGATAACGTTTTTTCAGGTTTTTTGTTTTGTTTTACTTCTTTCTTGTTACCATACCTCTGGTGCTTTCTTCGATATCGCTGTTCTTTAAGAATGCACAGTTTAGTGAAATATAAACAGTGGGTAATGCACACTTTATTGTGCTGTCTTTTGTACTAAAATTGTAATAAACACAGGTTCAGAAAATATTGAGTCTTGAAGCAAGCGAGCACAATCCCTAGAATTTCCCATAGATAAAGAAGTGACACTGCGAGATCTTTTTTTTTTTCTCACTCGCTGTACTTTGCGGCGAAAAGCACGGACGTTGCTCATGTTTCAGATACTAGAATATGATCAGTCCACCGCGGTGACTCAGTAGCTATGGCGTTGCGCTGCTAAGCAGAAGGTGTGTGTGGCAGATCTCATCTGCAGCGGTCGCATTCCGATGGGGACAGAATGCAGAAACGCCTACGTCGTGTATCATGCTGCACGTCAAAGAACTTCAGGCGGTCCCAATTGATTTAGAGACCTCCCGTACGGCATCCCTCGAAAGCCATGCTGTTTCACAAGGGTAAACCCGACGATTTAAACGAATGAGAATATGATCAACCCTACGCGAGACGAACATGAATGTATCGTGAGCAGAAAGAAACAGCCTCCTTGAACTATAGCGAAAAGCGAAGCGTCCTTGCTTACTGCAGTGAAGTGTTTGCGGGGTGCTTGTTGTGTTGCTGTTGTCATCTTCTACAAATGTCACGTACACACGAGACCATTGGCCACGGCTCGCAATGGAAACTTAATATTAAATCCTTGCTTCCTGTTAACTTAGTGGTCCGTGCTACCTATATTTAAATAATTATGATTACAATTCTTTTTAAAAGTGATCATACCAATGTTTGACGAAGTTGCTAGGTTATGGGAATAAAATGTGATGTTAATAATGAGAAAAACTTGTTGAACATGAGAGTCTCCCTCTCTGCAGCGCGATTGGCGCTCTCTTCTCTTCTGTACTACCCGATATCATGAATCTGAGCTGCCCATGGCACAAGCCGCGACCCTTCTCAAGAGCAGACGCTCGACATTCCATTTACCAGTTATTCAGGTCTTAAAACCCGCAGAGCGAAACCACTCGAACCACCATGTATGCACTTCGTGCCTTCCCCCCGTTGTCTGTCTCGCATGCTATTCGTCGTGCTGCGGCCGTTGACGGGGATGTTCGCCAGTGCGCTGCTTACATTTACGGTGGCTGCCCTGCTTCTTATTGGTCGGAACGATTCCACAACTTCTGTACCGCAATTGTCATCGTCAAAAGTGGATGCCTCATTCACGCTAAGCGCAAGCTGGAGTTAGCCCTGTGCAGCCTGATCGTATCAGTAATTAAATGCTCTTAAACTTGCTCACTGAACGAACAAGAGCTTTTGATCCACTGCACTTATTTCTGGCAATTTGGCAACGTTACACAGTTGTGGCGATTGGTATGGTCACTACCAGTTCTAAAGCGTCGGAAATGTGCAGCGGAGCTTGAAGGCGTACCGCCGAGCCTCGCTCACGTGTTGCATAAAAAAGTGATGAAATAAAATGGTTTCTTCCAGGCTAAACTGGTACGTCGAACGCAAACAAGACCTCCCATCATGCGTGGCCGGTTTTCGGCAGTGGTTTTGTGCAGAAGAACACATTTTGTACCTTCTCAGCTACAAAAGCACAAGAAAGAAGAGCCTGTCCACACTTGCACTGATCATAGATATTTCTATGGGATACGTGTGTGATGCTGGCAGCTATTCTCAATCAACTAGGAGCCAAGGGCGCAGCACAGCGCATAATGCATTTAATGTGGGCGTTGTTTCACGACTAGATAATTCAAATCCGACTGGCCAATAATTAGCGAAAAGAATGATTCATTTCCCGTGGAGTGCCGCAAAAGAGTGTTCGATCCCCTCTTCACTTCAGCATCACTTTGACTGGCCTTTTACAGGTGCTATGCTACTGAACACCAGTCAAAATGTCAGTATGCGTGGTTAATATCTGTTTGGATGTCAGGATTTCAGCACAGACATCTAGCATTCACAACCCAGGTTGCTATTTCGTCACTTCAATCCCCCCCTTTAACCAGTGGCCTTTCCTTAGACGCGAAAAAAGTCACCTTTTGTCCTTTTTCATGTAGCGGGTAAAGAATTAACGCGACTTGAGCTGGATATGGAAAGCCATCCTAAGAGGAATGTTACTAGCGTCGGTTTATTGACAGTTCTTTTGTACGGCAGAATGCTATAGCGACGAGCTGTGGACTGCATTGCACCGTCCAAACAAAACAGCTGAATACGCTTAATCGCATGGCTGGTGATCACTCGGGCGACCATCCCACAACTATGCTGACGGTGCACTCTGTATTCGTTGTAAGAGGAATTTTGTACCAACTGTCGCTGATGTCACCATCCCGGAGACAAACACGAAGCTTGGAAGCTGTTCGCTAATCTCTAGGTGTTCCCTAATCATCGTCAAGCAGAAACGTAGCATATGATGTGGAGTCTCTATTTCTCTCCGCCTTCTATCCTTTCAAGCCTTTCTGACACAACTCCTCCGGTTAAGTGACAGCAAAAATTAAAGTGTGTTGTTCTAAAGAAAGTATGCTCGACCTCACTCCCATTTCTATTTATGCCTGAATACACTCAGTGGTCCTTTGCTTTCAGCAACATAAATGAAGAAATCGAGTGAACCCACCATAGCTACTTCAAGACATTACGTGTAGCCTGACTGATCGCAGGCAACTTCCTAAACGATTAATTCCTTATGAGTAGGCCTATACATTGGCACTTTGGAAGCATCATACCATTAAAGATACGTTTACACAGACGGGTGCATCGGCGCAGATGGAGATACCTGTGCTGCTGCATTTTGCGCTATGCATCACGGTTTTAACTATGCTGAACTGCTAGGCAGCTTATTTTCATCGATGGTAACAAAGGAAGCCGCTTACGGGATGCTTTGCGAAAACTTAATAGGAGTCCTGCACAGAATAGGGTCATTTTTTCTGACTGAAAGTGTGTTCTTCGTCAGTTATGGCATAGTCAGCCGCGAAAATAATTTTTTTTGACAATCACTAGACCTTTTGGAAGATCCCCAAAACAAGGTATTAATGACCAAGTTTAAATGTATACCTTCATAGGCGCCGACAAGGGGGGGAGGGGGAGCGCTCCGGGGCCCGAGCCCCCTCCGGAGGTTTCCCCCCTGGCCACGCCGAAGCCTGCTCCCCCCCTCCCCACGCACACACTAACACACCTAAAATGTCATTACCAGAGTTTTGCCATTAAATGTCATTACCGACCTTTTCACTTAGAATTTTATTGTGGCTGATAGCTTACTGCATCATTGTTGCTGAGGACGTGCACGGCTTTTAATTCATGATTTCGCTTTGTTTCTGCAAAACCTGACAATAGGAGGACAAGCGCATTAGAAGCACTAGTGGCGTCTGCCTCCGTATTTTCTCACTTCTACACTGTTTTCAATTTCCACTGTAAACGCCATGCACGTATACATTATATTTAAATATGCACTCAGGATAAAGTTTTTTATATTTTTCAAAGAGAATGGGGTAGCCAATTAAAAATTATTTCTGGAAGTATGGTAGCCTATGTCTAGAGAATGCATATGTTGCTGCATGTTCACCTCACTTTAAATTGCTTTGCGTGCTTTTTTGACTCTGAAAAAAAACAAACCTGCAGACTTCAGTGAACCCTCCGGCAGAGTCTTTTATCAACAGCGTGTGAAATGCACGTGAGTGATGTGTCTCAGTATTGCTTCTCTTTCAGATGCCCATGCAACAATACTAAACACGTTGAATTATTTACTGTGTCAGTTGCTTAATGTATGTGGGTATTTTATGGATTGCAGATGACATGCCGGCTTGCCGAACTTCTTGATGTCACAAGTTGCTTATAAACACGACAGTTTCTGGCAGATGCCTTCAGCTGAGCATTCGGGTCATGAATTTGGCTTGTAGAAGTATTGCACTTCAGAATTAGTTGCAAGGCATTTAATGTTTGCACTGCAATGTAAAACTCTATTGTGTCAGCCGACCATCCTACGGCACCGTTAAGGTATATCTGCAGCTACCCTAACGACCCTTACCTTCTCTAGGCATACTAAAAGTGGCATTGCAGTCCAAGGTGACTAAGAGTTGTGAAATACATTAATCAGTTTGGGAACAAGAACACAAGGTGGAAGTTTTATGGAAAGGAATGTTGGGGTTAACTCAGAGTAGCACTAAGTTACAAGTTGCCGCACGAGTCAATAAGCAAGCTTTGTAGTTGAAGAAAATTCTTCCTAGACCGGGAATCAAGCCATGTCTCCTCTAAACCTGCGTGCCTTCGTTCTGTTTTATAATTCCTCGCAAAGAATAAGGAGATTAGGTCAGCATCCACTCGCGTAACTTGTGCTCTCGCGCGCATTTTCACCGAACGAGGCCTACAAGTTGGCCACCAGGAAGCTTCAGCCATAACATTTGAGCATCTGGCGCATGATTTGTTTTAAATATGGCAAGTTCCCATAGCTATGGGTCAGCAGAATAAGACGATACTCACTGATACCAACTCACGCACATTTTCTCACTCACACTCATGTGTACTCACACTCATCGGCACTCACGTTCCTACTTGAACCCACTGACGCTCACCGACACTGACGTGCGTTCATAGTCGCTTCCATTCACACTTACCGGCCCCAGTTCACTCTCATACCCACTCACCGGCACCCGCTGACATACATGCTCGCGTCTAATTACACTCGCCGACAGTCGCCATCATACTCACGTACGTTGAAAATCAGCGTTACTGACGTTCGTTCATACTCAGGTTAGCTGGCACTTCAGTTTGTATTCGCGTCACTCCCCTCTATCTCACGTCCACTCACGCCCATCGCCGCTCACTAACACTCTGTCTCAGACCTGTGAAACGAGTGAGGAGGGACAAGGAATCAGTGCACTCGTGATTGCGTATGCCGATGTATGCCCACAGCTGCATGCAAGTGATAAGCGTTATGGTGGCCAAGAAAGCCAAGTGAACGTTATTTGTGCTCTCTGTACCCTCAAAAGAAGGATTATGTTCTCTATAACATCCATGAGAGTGGGATCACCATAAAGGTTAGCAAGCGATTAGTTGTGACAATATAGTTTCAGATTGACAGCTTTTTTTCTAGATTCCTCCATAATAAAAAACCCCAAAAGGCCAAAAAATCTGATAAGCAACTAAATTAGCTCAATTTGGGCAAGACTTATTTCATAAGGTAAGTGGAAAAATCTCGCGTGATTCGCTAGCAGGTCATAGGCTGGTTAACGCAAATATACTGACTAGCTAACGAGGAGTGCCGAAAATGTCCTTCGTATTCATAGCTAGCCTTCTACGGTTCTTGTTTTTCAGCCAATAACTTACGCAAGACCCCCTCGGTATACACAGCCACGAGAGGTGTTTTTACCTGGCGAAGGATAGTGCTCCTTCTTGTTTCCACAAGCCGCGAATGATGCAGCTTTTCGAATTCAAAGCCGCGGAAGCGATCCGTTGTGAAAGCACGCGAAAAGGACTTCACCAGGGGAGAAAATAAATCTGAGGTTTCCGTATCTCTCATTTTTCTTGTCGTTTACTACTTATCCATCTACGCATTGTACACCTTTTTAATGGTTATTTGCGAGTCCACTCACAGGGTAATCGATACGCGTGTTGGACTCGTTCCAACAGTGTTATGGACAGTGCTCCTCTCTGCTGTGGAACGGGGAGAAGCCATCAGCCCGAAAATCTCTGTGCACCCCCTGGCAGATTGCCAGATACAAACCGAAGGACAGAAAGCAATGTTGCTTACACGAGCACAGAAATTCGGCGAATATGGCCAGCTTGCGATATTCCACTGGATGCCCTGGGGATGTATCGTGCAAGCGTATTCTTTTCTTTGTTATTTTGGCTTGCTGTTTAAGGTTGACGCTACAAACTTCGAAAATGTTCTTATAGTACCCTATTTCCGGAGCTGAAATAACGGCAACACGCTTCCACGCGAAGTTGCAAATTTTCTCGTATCGTTACATGTGTGTCTTCGTGGATAGGTCTTACAGTTGTCAAGCCACGACAAGGAGCCTGGTACGGGGTAATCCACGGAATGGAGAAGCGATCTCCGACACTTGCATAAAAAACCTGAAATGCAGTGGGGAAAATGCCTATTAGCATTATGTAGAATTCGTACCAACTTTCTAGTTACTTTACTGACAGCCTATTTACATTTACGTTCTAGTAACATTTGTTCATACACTGTCAAAATACTTCTTTCTTACTTTTGCATAAAGAATATTTTAAATACACCGTTAACGGACTTTCTTCTTACTTTTGTCTAAGGAAGGATATAATACACCGTTAAAAGGCTTCCTTTATACTTTTGTAAAAAAGATTATTTCAAATACGCCGTTAAAAGACTGCCTTCTTACTTTTGTACAAAGGATGTCTTAAATACACCGTTAGCGGACTTTCTTCTAACTTTTGTCTAAAGAATGTTTTAAATACACCGGTAAAAGACTTCCTTCTTACTTTTGCATAAAGAACATTTGTTCATACACCGTTAAAAGGTTTCCTACTTACTTTTGTGTAAATAACATTTTAAATACACCCCATTAGCATACCTTCTTCTAACTTTTGTCTACATAACAACTTTAATAACCCGTCAAAAGGCTTGTTACTTTTGTGTAAAAATGTTTTGTTATATACATCGTGAAAAGATTTTTTATGAAGGACATGTAGAGAAATAAACTTGCATTGTTGTATCGTCGTCAGCGCGTCGTCGTCTAACGTTGGCTATCGTGCATCCATCGGTACCTGTCAGTCGTTATGCCGGCGTTATGAAACGTTAACGCACTGTTGCGAGCACCGCTCTAGGCAAGCAGTGTAACGAGAAATTATTACCGAGTTGTCGTGGCTCCGATACGCGTCGAATGAATAAAGAATGAAATTCAAATGACGCAGGAAACGGAGAAAAAAGAACTCAAACATACATTTTGACGTCCCAAAGCTGGCTGGACTCAAAGCCTGTCTGTGCAAAGCTGGACACAAGGCGGATTTTTTTCTTTTTCTACATATAGCTGATTGCGATAGCAAGCCATCGGAAAAGCGGGGGCGCTCAAAAGAACAGCGCATGCATATAGCCGCAGTCCTCAGGACACGCACTGCGACGCGCAATTCCGACTTCTGTTTCGTTAAATGAAGCAGAATAAGCCCGAGCAATGGTTTTCTCAGACGCGGAAAACAAATGCAGTCGTCTGCGCCCGGTAGCAAGCATAAGATTAGAACACGCAGTACCAATCCTTGGTGCTCACTGCTATGTAAGGGGAGTCAACGGAGACGATCGCCAGCAGACGCTTTATGGGCGAATACAAATGATACGGACGTCAGGCATGTTTATCTTTGCGTGATGCGTCGTACGTCAGATCCCGCTGCGCATGAGTACCTTATACCACTGACGAGTCCTGCAGATTGCCGTGGTTGCGTAGCAACACGGCAGGGCCAAGACCGGCCCGGACTAGCCACTTTAACCCTAATTCGCCCTTACAATTTGCTCATCGTCCGCGCAGCAAGAACTAAATTGTAAACTAAGCCATGGCTTAGTTCCATCTCACGCTGAGAAATAAGCGTTAATGAAGTTTTGTCTTTGTTTCTTAGAGAGGCGTCAAAAGTATTTTCATTTCCACCTAACAGGATGCTACAAGCATTAGCGTTCGTGCTGCATCGGCAATGTGGAATGCTCTAAAGGCACAGTTCTTCACTGCATCAGTGACTTGATTATACACTCTAGCACACAGCGCTGTTACGGTACGCGAAGAGGATAATTTGGCAGAGAGGCGGCGAACGTGCACAAGGCCTAGCATATCACGCATCACGCAAAACGAAACACTCTAATCGTTTCATTAAAAAAAATTAATTACGGGGTTTTACGTGCCAAAACCACTTTCTGATTATGAGGACGCCGTAGTGGAGGACTCCGGAAATTTCGACCACCTGGGGCTCTTTAACGTGCACCTAAATCCAAGTACACGGGTGTTTTCGCCCCCATCGGAATGCGGCCGCCGTGGCCGGGATTCGATCCCGCGACCTCGTGCTCAGCAACCCAACACCATAGCCACTGAGCAACCACGGCGGGTGTTTCGTATCCTTCTTGCGCGGTTTTCTAACTAACTTGGATAACGCAGTGAACTTTGCGCCGAAGAACAAAGTAGAAGCACTGCACCATTACAGAATCCTGTATTCCACGTACAGCAAGAATCACCAATGCACCGGAGCAATGAGCTTGACATACAGGTTGGTGGAGAGGACCGTCTTTGCGGCGACTCTGCTGCGAGTAATTTGTTAACTTTAGCAATTGTCCCGAAGGATTTTGTCGATTTCATGCAATGAAAATAATAGAATTGGTCGAGAGAACCGCGCAAAATTTTAGCGGAATAGAGAGTTTTGACAAAGTGCTCACCAGATTCAATATATTAAACATCTTTTCCAGAGGTCCGAACATGAAAAAAAAAAAAAAAAAAAACTACTGGTGAAAAGAGCACGAAGTAAGAAAATGCTGCCTTTTTAGCATTTCTTTCCCTCGTCAAACAGGTTGGCGCAGCATCTTGATAAAACGCATTTTCTATATATTTTCGTGTTTTATTTTATGAACCTTATATTACGCAAGGACAAAGACCGCGACATCAATGGCAACCATAATAAAGCCAATCAGTGCTTACTTGAGTGCCCAGGGACTGCTTTGAAGCATGTGCACCGGTGCACTTTTCCTAAGGCACTTCTACATTACCTACGAAAAAATGGGTGATTTCGACATGTCTCGCATGCACTGATTGAAAAGAACGTTAATTATGTGGTTAAAATGGCGTTGCGCGGCTAAAACCACGATATTCGCCAGAAAAAAGCATTTAAGATTTTCTTTTTTTTTTCTTTTTGGGTTCCAAGACTTATGATCTCATCAACAAGCTTGATTGCAGCTCTGCGCCGTAGAAAAGAAGAAAATGAATTTTCGTAACGGTGGCGCGCGCTCACCGTCGACAGCGCCCATGAAAGCCGAGTTCGAGACGCGGCCAAAAGGCGGCCAAGAAATGAAACACGGAGTGAATGCCCTGGACATTTTAATCATGGGAGACCTTCTTCGAGAATACAGCAGAGCGCAAAGTAAAAGCGTAATTCTGGCTGCGGCGCCCTCGCCCGCAGACAAGGACCGCTCTAAAGCGGGGAGAAAAAGAAAGCAACGACGAGTTGAAGCAATTGCCACCGAGCGGGTTCGACTTGGAAAGGAGGGCTAAACTTATGGAGAACGGCATTCTGAATAATTATTTTTTTCCAATTAATAAAAGCGCCTGTTCTGAAATACTTCAGCTCATTTTGCTCTGAACATTTTGGCTGAACAAAACCTGCAGGAAAACTATCATTTCTATACTGATTCGCCGAAAACCTGCTGTCAAAGTGTTTTCTGGGCTGAAATTTTTTCAGGAACAAGATGCGGTACTTATATTTCTAAGCTCTTATTAACACACAGGAACTCATGCATATCGGACTTATGACAACAAAAAGTGGAACTTAGCCTCAAAGTGATGGCGTTGTTATAGAAATGTAATGAAAAGCACGCGACTGGCCTTATCCTGCACTACAGCCACCGTACCAGGTAGCCAAGAAAAACGATCACTGTGCCTTAATCATATCTGAAATGAACGTTTTCCTAAGGCGACATAATTATTTGGTTCGTATGAAAACCATAACTTTTTTTCTATTTCATCTGTATTAATGAACTTTAGAATGTACACCTAAACCAAGAAGATACACAAACCTGCAAATTTATTACATATTCGTACAACGGTGTGAAAATTGATTTTCAGCCCCACATCCCCCCTTAACGTGGGGGAATAAAAATGGACACTGAAAGACACCGTAGACATGGTTTCGGGTAATATCAACCAGCAGAAGTTGTTGACAGCACACCTGAGTACAAGACACTTTTCGCCATTCGCCGCCATCACAATGAAACCATCGCAATGGCTGGGAATCGTACCCGCGACCTCGTGCTTGGCAGCAGAACGACATAGCCACTAAGCCGTCGAAGCGGGTATACGCAGAACAGAGAAATGATTTAGGAAAGAAGAGAATTGGGCAAGCTGGTTAAGATTTGTGGTTAGGGACAGCGTAAGGAACGAAGACGAACAAAGCGAGATCACAAACGCGGCGCTAAACTATCAATGGCAAATAGAACTAACTTAACTTTGTTCTAGAAGCTAGAACTAGCAAATTCAGTTGCTACTTCAGCGCCTTGTTTGTCGTCTTGCTTTTTTCGTCTTCGCTCCTTGCGCTGCCCCCGATCATGAAAGAAAGGGAGCAAACACGGAGAAGGTAAACGCCATGTGGCATATCTGGAAGTTAACTTTAGGCACCAGTGTATATGAAAACAACAATTCCGCTTATAATGTCACTTGAAATCCAAATTTTGACGGCCCGGTCTGGCTAGCAAAATACATGTTGAATAAGCGCGAAAAGATGCACAGACCAAGATAACGGAAAATTTAATGACGTTTCGGCTCCCCATACGGGAGCCTTGTTCACAATAAAACGCATAATAGCGATACAGTGCATTTAGGTACGTTTCAGTACATGACGCGAGCAGCGAGTGTACACCGTCGGAAGTGTCCCGTTATTCATATTCAGCGTGTGCGCCGTGGTCTGTAGTTGCAAGGATTCTAGATGCAGGCGTGACGTAAGCTTCGTTTCTTTGGCCAGGAGACGTGCACTTGCCCAGTGAATATTGACAGGAGTACACGTTTATCTTTCTCAGGTGACCACGTTTTACCGCTTAACAAATGTTATCACGCAGCGCAGGACGGGCCTGCATGTATAGGAAGTTTCTGGAATGTTATCGATGGTCCGATCCGCTGTCTGTCACCGGACCTTGTGTAATCTGATTGCATGTATGCGCGACGCGAATAGTGTAGAACTTTGTGGAAGACACGCGGCTCCCAGTGATTAGTCTGGAACATTCGACGATTGATGTATAAAAGCCGATGCGCTTGACCCGTTGATCAGATTTTCGACAATCGCCGACTGTATTCGCCGCTATCGTTGCGCTATAAGTGTAGCCTGTTTTTGTGGGCACAGGTTCGCCCAATAAAAGTTAGTTTTGCCTTTCACAGTATTGCTACTGTGTTCTTCAACGTCGCCACCACGTGACATCTGGTGGAGGTGCTTTGCGTTCATGTACCGGACGCCACCACAAAGGTGTGACCCAAGCCCGCACGCGGAAGACAACACCAAGAACCAAGAACCAACGAGGTCGCCAAGAACCAGCGAGGTAGCCGCAGGCTGCAAGGACTGCCCCTGGACCATGGACATTTGCCTGAGACGACCAGGAAGATCGTCGCCCAGTCAACCCCAATGGCAGCCCCAGCGTCCGCCATCGTGCTGCAGCAGCCCAGGGAGCCTCCGACGTTCCGCGGTTCAACATTCGAGGACGCGGCAACCTGGCTTGAGACATACGAAAGGGTTGCTGCTTTTAACAGCTGGAACAGCGAAGACAAACTTCGACATGTCTTTCTCGAATTGGAAGACGCCGCCAGAAAGTGGTTCGATAACGGAGAAGCCGCCTTAACGACATGGGACCTGTTCCGAAGCGGCTTCCTGTAGACATTCACAAGCATCGTACGCCGAGAACGAGCCCAAGCACTTCTAGAAACCCGAGAGCAGCTGCCTATTGAGACCACCGCGATCTTTACAGAAGAGATGAGCCGGCTATTCCGCCACGCCGACCCGCAAATGTCCAAGGAGAAGGAAGTCCGCCTACTAATGCGTGGTGTAAAGCAGGAACTTTTCGCCGGAATGGTACGAAGCCCACCGAAGGCTGTTGACGAGTTTCTTCGCGAGGCCACCAGCATCGAGAAGACACTGGAAATGCAGAGCCGGCAATTCAACCGCCGCACGGACTCGACAAACTACGCCGGAGTTCAGTCACTAACCACCGACTACCTGCGCGAGACTATCCGAGCGGTCGTGCGGGAGGAGGAGCTACAGAAGCTGTTGCCTTCATCACAGCCTCAAGTGGCTTCGATTGCCGACGCCGTACGGGAGGAGCTTCAACAACAACTCGGAGTAGCCCCTGAATCGCCGCAGCCTCAGCCGCAAGCGATGACATAGGCCACTGTAGCCCGCCGTCACGTTCTTTCTCCGCGCCCACGGCAGGGCCCAGTGACGACACAGTTCCGTCGTCCACCACCACCCCCGCCGCCAGCACGCTAACCCGTCACCCCACGCGGCATTCCAAGGAAGACTGACGTTTGGCGCACCCCCGACCACCATCCGCTTTGCTATCACTGCGGAGAAGCCGGGCACATCTACCGCCGATACCCATACCGGGAGATGGGACTCCGAGGGTTCGCCGTTAACGCGCCGGGACCACAGATTGGCGAACGACCTCGCGATATCGCCGACTACCTCGCCACCACTCAGTGGAGCCCTCGACGACCGTCCCGTTCGCCGTCACCAGGCCGCTACCTGTCGCCGCAGCGCCGACCATACACCGGCCCAACCCGGGGCCGCTCTGCGAGCCCATATCCGGAAAAGTAAAAGCAGCAACCGATGGAGGTGCGGTTGCTGTTCGTCGAACTGACGAAGATCCTCCGCCGCCGACGAAGACGACGAAGAGCCCATCTCGACGGCATAATAACGACACGCCGCCGTCCCGACGAAGTCAGGAAGCCAAGACTACGCCGACGAAAGACGACCTGACGAGGATACATACCAGCCACAGGTCAAGGCGACGCAGCCGTGATTTGACGCCAAGACGTAACTGTAACGCAAGACAAAGAAATACCGACCTCGACGTGCTTCTCGACGGCCACGCAGTTACCGCCTTAGAGGACACAGGGGCCGATTACTCCGTAATGAGTGGACACATCGCCGCCCAGTTGAAGAAAGTTAAAACTGCATGGGAAGGCCCTCAAATTCGAACCGCTGGAGGACACCTCATTACGCCAACTGGAATCTTCACGGCAAGAATTACCGTGCATGACCGGACTTACCCTGCCACCTTCATTATCCTGCAATAGTGATCACGAGACGTCATTCTCAGCATGGACTTCCTGAACTAACACGGCGCAATCATAGACCTGAAGTCAAAATTGATAACGCTGTCGGAAGATCAAGCGATACCGCCGGAGAGCTCTCGTAGTCACCACGCCTTCAGTGGCCTCGACGATCAAGTGAGCATCCCGCCGCGCTCCAGCCTTATTGTTTCCGTCGGCACCGAAACACCCGCTGGCGTAGAAGGCGTCATCGAGGGCGACCAACATCTACTGCTCGACCGCGAAATTTGCGTCGCAAGAGGGATCGCTCGACTCCACGAGGGAAAGCGGAAGTTATGCTAACCAACTTCAGCCATGAGTTTAAGCACATCAACAAGGGCACGACAATCGCGTATATCGAGGAAATTGTGGTAACCAGCAATGCCTTTGTCCTCTCAGATTCTGCCGCGTCTACCCCGATGAGCGTAGTCCCCGAACCAGACTTCGACGTAAATCCAAGTCTTCTTATGAGTAAGCAGCAACAGATAAGAAGTCTTCTCCGACGATACAAAGACTGCTTTTCGGCGACATCGAGGATTCGACAAACACCAGTTGCAAAGCATCGCATAATAACTGAAGAGTGCGCTCGACCACTCCGCCAGAGCCCTTATCAAGTTTCGACGCGAGAACGTGAAGCTATTAGGCAACAAGTCGACGAAATGCTGCGCGACGACATCATCCAGCCGTCGAAAAGACCGTGGGCATCTCCTGTAGTCCTGGTGAAGAAAAAGGACGGAACCCTACGCTTCTGCGTCGACTGAACAAGATCACGAAGAAGGACGTATACCCCCTTCCACGGATAGACGACGCATTGGATCGGCTCTGCAACGCTAAATACTTCTCTTCGATGGACCTCAAGTCCGGCTACTGGCAAATAGAAGTCGACGAGAGAGGTCGCGAGAAGACCGCCTTCATCACGCCAGATGGCCTCTACAAGTTCAAGGTCATGCCATTCGGATTGTGCTCGGCGCCTGCAATGCTTCAGCGCGCCATGGACACGGTGTTAGCAGGATTAAAGTGGCAGACGTGTCTTGTTTACTTGGATGACGTCATTGTCTTCGCCGGAAATATCGACGATCACCTTGGGCGGCTTACGACAGTATTATAGGCCATCAACTCATCAGGGCTCACTCTGAAGCTGGAAAAGTGCCGCTTCGCTTACGATGAGCTTCTGTTCCTAGGCCACGTCGTCAGCAAATCTGGAGTACGCCCCGACCCGCAGAAGACAGATGCCATCGCAAAGTTCTCGCAGCCAATAGACAAGAAGGCAGTGCGCAGATTCCTTGGAATGTGTGCCTACTATAGGAGCTTTGTCAAGGACTTTTCAGGCATCGTGGAGCCGCTAACACATCTAACCAAATGTGACGTCGAGTTCAAGTGCGAAACGCCGAATGCCGGCGCATTTCAAGAACTTAAACGACGCATGCAGTCGCCGCCGGTACTTGCACACTTCGACGAGGATGCCGATACCGAAATCCACACTGACGCCAGTAGCCTAGGCCTCGGTGCCGTCCTAGTCCAGAGGAAAGACGGACTTGAACGGGGGATATCTTGTGCTAGCCGGTTGCTGTCAAAAGCGGAAGGCAATTATTCTACGACTGAAAAGGAATGCCTCGTCATCATTTAGGCTACAGCAAAATTCCGCCCTTACCTCTATGGCAGGCCATTCAAAGTCGTCAGCGACCATCACGCGTTGTGTTGGCTAGCTAACTTAAAGGACCCTTCAGGACGGCTGGCATGGTGGAGCCTCAGACTGCAAGAATATTACGTCACGGTAATATACAAGTCCGGAAGAAAACGCTCTGACGCCGACTGCCTATCACGCGCCCCCATCGATCCCCCGCCGCAAGACGACGAGGACGACGTCTTCTTTGGAATAATAAGCCCGGAAGACTTCACTAAACAGCAACGAGCAGATCCGGAGCTAAAAGGCCTCGGCAAGTATTTGGAAGGGAACACCGACGTTGTCCCTAGGGCATTTAAGCGCGGGTTGTCTTCGTTCACGCTACAAAACAACCTGCTCGTGAAGCAGAACTTCTCAGCAGTCCACGCTAGCTACCTTCTTGTTGTACCGTCAGCGCTGCGTCCAGAAGTCGCTATTGGAAATGACAAATAATACTTCAATGTATACTCCCCGCAGGGGCGTCTGCGTAAGCAGGCGTTTGGTGGGTGTGTTGCGACACCACGTACCCGAGCACACGAGGGTTGGACCCTCCCGCGTGTAGCCATGCGCGGCTTAGCCGTGTCTGGGGAAAGGGGGATCCTGGAGGTTGAGCCGATGCCGGGTGTTTGGACCTTTAAGGCCCCCCGGCGGAGGCAACACACCTCTTTGGCCTCTGCTTCACATAGACGGCACCCCCGGACTGACCCACCCGGGGGAAATCGGCAGTCGCCTCTTCCTGTCTCTCTCTCTCCTCAAACCTTCGTCTTTATCTCTCACTTTTTGATCTTTTCTGTCTTCTTCTCTCTTCTAGTTACTTGCTTTCTCCACGGCGGCAAGGGTTAACCTTGTGTGGCTATCCTACCTTGGGTACACCATATTTGGTTATAGTGACAGCGTACGACTGGCGTCGTGTAGACTTGTACACAAGCTCTGCCGCGTCCCCGCGTTGGGCTCCGTGGTGGGCGGTCGGCGCGGTTGCCGAACATACACATTTTTCTCATGGCAGCGCAAGCCTCTATTCTCTATGATCGGCGTCTGAAAAGATACCGCACCGAAGCAACGTTCCAGTTCTCTTTTCGGAGCAACGCTCCATCATTTCCCAAGTTCTGTGTACTGCACAGTGAAAACAACGTACCTGTGAGAAAACTCTCTCCGTTCCTTGTGGCCAAGTGCCTAAAAGAAAAAATCGGACCTTCATACAAAGCCTCAAAAATGTCTAGCGGGGACCTCCTCCTAGAACTAAATGACAAAGAACAAGCGCAAAAGCTCACAGAACTTACCAGTATTGGTAACGCAACACTGGCAATTTCACCACACAGAACACTTAATACAAGCAGGGGTGTGATATCAGAGGAAGACTTTATTGGCTTGAGCGACGAAGAACTACTGGAAGGTTTCCAGGAACACAATGTTACTAAAGTCCAAAGAATTGTCATCCGTAGGAACGACCAAGAAATCCCCACAAAACATGTCATACTCACCTTCGGAACAAGTGTAATGCTACCTCGCTGGATGCAGGTTATGTAAAGGTAAATGTTAGGCCATATATCCCGAACCCCAGACGATGTTTCAAATGCCAAAGGTTTGGACATGCTTCGCACGCATGTCGAGGACGAACAACCTGTGCTAAATGCAGTTCGAACGATCTCCAAACTGACAATTGCACCTCTTCGCCACTTTGTGTCAACTGCAAGGGAGATCATCCCGCTTATTCGCGGTCCTGCCCTTGCTGGAAAAAAGAAAAAGAAGTAATTGCTCTAACAGTCAAAGAAAAAATCTCGTTCTATGAAGCAAGAAAGCGGCTATCGTACCTTCCGCGGAGAAGTTACGCCGATGTGACGCAGATGGGGGCAGCGTCACAGAGGTTTCAGGAGTCCTCCGAGCCCACGCGCTGTGGTCCCGCAGTGACCCCTCCCGCCCCCGTGATGGAAGCAGCCGACGCTGCTCCATCCTCTTCAAACGCCCTGCAGACACCAGTCCCGCAGGGCCCTAAGATCAAGCGAACCCCAAGGCCCGAGACACGTGTCTCGGCGCCTAACTCTCGATCCTCCAGCGCCTCAGAGAGAGCGATGGAGGTCGACGCAAAAACCCCGGTGTCATTGACACCAAAGGACAAGCGATCCCTCGAGCGCGGTAAGAGGGACAAAATCCCAATAACCACTCAGAATAAGAAAGCGATAACCTAAAGGTTATCGCTCATTTGTATAAGCCTCTTAAAATCCATGTCACCTAACATCTCACCTCTTATTCTTTCCGTAGTGCCATTTCTTACCTTTCAATTTCAAAATGGCTTTTATTATCCATTGGAATTGTAGAGGTCTCATACACAATCTAGGTGACATCAAAGACATCATCAACATCTTTTCACCAGTTGCTGTATGTCTTCAGGAAACAAATCTCGGTCCAAAAAATAGTCAATTTCTCAAAGGTTTCACCGTTGTCCGAAGGGACCGCGAATGTTCCAGCCGTTTGTCAGGCGGAGTAGCTATAATCGTGCAGGGCGGCACTCCTACCCGAAACGTCCAATTGAATACATCCTTAGAAGCCGTAGCTGTCACCATTCTATTTTACAAAACCATCACCATTTGCTCACTGTATATCCCACCGCACACCCACTTCACTACTAAACAATTAGAAAATTCAATAGATCAATTACCGGAACCATTTCTTTTAGTAGGGGATTTTAATGCTCAATGTACTCTTTGGGGCAGCGTCAAAACTGACCAAAAAGGACAGCTGGTTGAAGATTTTATCTTATCCAATGATATCTGCCTTTTAAATTCAGGTGCCCCAACGTATTTTTCACTAACTGGCCGCAGTTTTAGCTGTTTAGATTTAGCTTTTTGCTCACCATATCTTTTTAATGATCTTAGGTGGGAGGCCCTCGACACCTCATATTGTAGTGATCCCTTACAAGCAGTCATTAAGCTCCTATCATCACCACTAACCTTAACCACTAGGCCACGCCGATGGAAACTAAACCTCGCTAATTGGCCGCTCTTTACGGAAAATTCCAAACTGGAAGATGTCTTTTCGCCAGACCTAAGCGTTCATGAACTTAACAAAAAATTCACTTAGGTAATAATCTCAGCGGCAGAAAAGGCGATACCCCAGTCATCGGGAATTGTGAGCAAAAGGCTAAACCCGTGGTGGACGAAGGAGTGTACCAACTCTAAAAAAGAACAAAATAAGGCCTGGGGAATCCTACGGAGGTACCCCACCTATTGCAACTTCTTAAACTTCAAACAAGCCAAAGCCAAAGCACGATTCATTAGAAGACAGGCTGAAAAATCATCATGGCAAAAATACATATCTTCAATCAACAGTACAGTAACATCAAAACGAATGTGGGACCAGGTCAGGAAATTTAGAGGAGAGTACTCATCGTACGAAATTCCACTACTTACATGTCCAGGCACACAAACAACAATACAAGAACAAGCAGATATACTTGGCGAACATTTCCGTGATGTATCCAGTTCAGGGAGTTATGCAGAGGAATTTTTACAATACAAACAGTCCGCTGAAAAACAGAAGCTGCCCACTACTGGCGCGTCAAATGAACCGTACAATTCCCCCCTGATACAACAAGAAATAAACAGAGTCCTTTCTGCAGGGAAAACAACAGCGCCAGGTCACGACCGTATTCACTACGCCATGCTGGCTCATCTATCTCAGGCATCTGTAGACGCTCTCCTTAAATTTTTCAACATAATCTGGGAATCTGGTATAATGCCCGAAGAGTGGAAAAAAGCAATAGTAGTTCCATTTCTAAAAGCCTGTAAATCCCCAACATCCGCAAGCAGCTACAGACCCATTGCCCTCAAAAGCTGTTTGGCAAAATCATATGAAAGCATTATCAATATAAGACTCATTTATTTTAGAATCAAGAAACCTCATAGACCCCCATCAGTGTGGATATAAAAAGGGTTGTTCAACCGCTGACCATCTTGTCCGTCTTGAACATGAAATTCGACATGCATTTTTACACAAACAACACTGTCTTGCAGTTTTCTTCGATTTAGAAAAAGCCTATGATACCACATGGAGATATGGAATTTTAAGAGACCTGGCTGACCTCGGCATCCGTGGTAAAATGCTGAATTGCCTAGCTGATTTTATGTCTAATAGAACATTTCAGGTACGTCTGGGTACAGTTCATTCTAATACATTTACGCAGGAAAATGGAGTTCCGCAAGGCTGTGTTCTCAGCACGACGCTGTTTATAGTAAAGATGAATTCAATTAATAAGATTATACCGTCGTCTCTTATGCACTCTGTTTACGTAGACGATCTCCAAGTGGCTTGCCGCGCCTCAAGTTTGCCAACCTGTGAAAGGCAGCTTCAAATGACAATAAATAAACTTACACAATGGGCTAACAGAAATGGTTTCCGTTTCTGCACACAGAAATAGTTACTGTTTTGTTCTCTCAGAAACGAGGGCTACACAGCGATCCAGTCCTAAAATTGAACGACACCATATTGCCGGTGAAACAAGATCATAAGTTTTTAGGACTAACCTTTGACACCAAACTTAATTTCCTAACTCACATAAAAGCACTAAAGAATAAAGCAAATAAAGCTCTAAATATCCTTAAAGTTTTGTCCCATAAGCACTGGGGTTCCGACCGAACGTGCCTTTTACGTGTTTACCGGTCTCTTGTGCGTAGCCCTTTAGACTACGGCTGCCTGGTTTACGGCTGAGCCAGACAGTCCTACATACAACGACTTGATCCAGTACATAACCTTGGACTGCGACTGGCAAGTGGTGCCTACAGAACGTCACCTGTACAAAGTTTATATGTTGAGTGTAATGAACCCTCATTACATCAGCTCAGAGCATTACTCACTTTTTCCTACGTACTAAGAATTCAGTCATCACCACAACACATATGCTACAATATCCTCACAAAATGCAACTCACGCCTACACTATACAAATAAACCGAACATGATTAAACCGCTTGTCCTGCGATATGAGGAATATGTTAGAGATTATAACATTCCTTGCGAAGTCCTACAGGTTGCCAGAAAGCCACAGCGTTTGCCCCCGTGGTACGATCTTGAACCGCTATTTGACTGGACATTGACACAATTAAAGAAGAAAGACACCCCACGCGAACACATCACGCAAGAATTCCGTACACTTCAGGACAAATATCAAAATAACATGCAATATTATACTGATGGCTCTAAAACGAAAGAGCACGTGGGCGTGGGGGTTGTAACGGAAAATTGGGAAAAAAGTATTCGATTGCCACAACACGCCTCTGTCTTCACGGCCGAAGTTTTCGCTATATGGGTTGTTGTAAAAAAGATTATCGCTGATAAACACAAAAATGCAGTCATATACACAGATTCTTTAAGCACACTAAAGGCTCTACATTTTAAATCTGAGTGTGAACCCCTGATTGGAGACATTTTAAACATGGTGGTGCTTAACGAATACGGGAGGTCAATTCGTTTCTGCTGGGTCCCAAGCCATGTTGGGATACCGGGTAACGAAGCAGCTGATAGATATGCATTGATGGCAGCGCACAAAGACATTACAAACACAACACTCCCATATAAAGATAGCATCCGTGCAATTAGAAAAGCCTTAAACGTAAAATGGCAACGCCAATGGGACCGTTGTGCCGACAACAAGCTACATCTCACGAAACCTATAGTTGGCGAGTGGAAGTCATGCTATCATCAGGAGCGGTTCATCGAAGTAGTTTTATGCCGACTACGGATTGGGCACACACACCTCACACACAATTACTTACTTACGAAAGAAGACACACCAACATGCGAGAAATGTCAACAGCCACTAACAGTTATGCACATATTACTCACATGTACGCAGACTGAAACACACAGACGAACACTTTTGCACAAATTATATCAACTACACATACCTTTACACCCTGCTCTAATCTTAGGTGATGACCCACTAGTACCATTATGTGACGTCCGTAAATTTCTAGATGACATTGGCTTTTTACGTAAAATATAGATTAACAAAGCCTTTTCCTTCATAAACTGGATTTTAAAACACCTCGTGTTTGGCGCAGCATAGCCTCAGCCCCTTTTGCGCCATTAAACCTCATTTAACTAACTAACTAACTAACTTCAGTGTATACTAGAAGTACTAGAAGTCACAGCTTGAGGGATATTGTGAACAAGCATTCGGAAGAGCTTGGACACAATATTATTTTTGTAACTTGTTTGGGCTGTAACTAGCGTATCTATTGCGGTCCTGTACAAAGGGTTGGAGGCCAGAGACCGCATTTTTAATATGTTTTGACTGGTTGCCTGGATGATCTCGTTTTGTTATCGCAACTCTCCCGGATGTTATCGTTTGAGTGCCCGGATAACGGCGCTGGCTTTTGGCTCAAGGTCACCTGAAGGTCGGAGACAACGTTAGCTAAAAGCAGCTGGGGAGACACAGCGATCATTGGATCACCGCCTGGCTTAGCGCGCCGTGCTTCAGTAGTTTTACAGGGAAGCAAAACATGTCCCCGTTAGCACTGTAGTTGTTCCACTGGATCCACAGTAAAAGCACGTGATATCGTGGTTCGGCGGCATTATATACGCCCGTCATGCGGACCCGCTTTTTAGGTGCGTATAGTAGCAGGAGCATAACTTTCGGAGCACAGTATCGGATGTGAAGAACCAGAGAAGATAAACGGAGGTGAGAGATCTTCAAAAAAATACCAAGAACACCCTACCAACCGGTTATCCGAATTTGCATATTAGCTCCTCGCGGACATTAAGTGTTCATGCAGCTGGTTGGCAGAACATCGTTGGCTTTATAATCTTACGAAGAGCGCGCGCTTGTGTTACATGGTGGTTAAACTTGTGCTTCCTTGTCTAGAACCATAAATGTGTGTGCTCGGGTGCGTGGTACGTGTTGTGGCTTCTACCGCTCAATATACGGATGAGCGCCTCTCTTGCCACAATTCTTTCCCAGGTGCTTCGTGAGGCCTTGGGAGCAGCGTCTCCTTTTGCTTTATGCGCCCATGCTTCGGAAATCAATAGCTTCGCGGCACGTGGCCACGCAGAGCTGGTTCTGCCACGTTCACCCATCGCCTCCAAGCATCAGATCCTGCTGGCGACGTGTTTTATCCCAGTCTGCGGTGCATTTACTAAAGGGATCCCCTCCGGTGGACGGGAAACAGGAGCTCAGGGACGCAGTAGACAGGCGACACCGCTGTGTGGCACAGCTGCACGCTCGGGGGCAAATATTGACTCCGAATGAGCGGCCGTTGGCGCGCGCCCTAAGTGACCCTAGATCCATCTGAAATCGGGTTTGCTTGCTTTTGTACCTTTTTGCTCTTTCTCTCACCGCTAGTCTTTCCTCCCAGGAAATAAATTCTTACGCTGGTTCCCGATCAATGAAAAACGGAAAGATCGGCATTGGCCCGCGGTTATATTCCCCGACAACAGGTTACGTGGCAGTGTTACGACTGCACAATTAGAACAAAATAAGCTGTTTCGGACTTTAGCATTAAATCACACATGCCCATAGAGCGCAACAAAGCGATTGTAATATTTTTTTTTTTCAGAACTGCAGGTCTTAGTGAGACTTCTTGAATAAATTTAGTGATTATACGTGTTCGTTGCTGAACCGTCTGTGCCGTCTTTGTGTGCGTGTTTTTATTTATCATTTAGAACATCATATCTCAGCCAACAGTTGGAGCAGCGTGCCATACCATCAGCTGCGTAAGCATCTCCAGCTTTTCATTAAACTCAGTATCTCTCTGAAAAGGAAAATTGTCATTTACTCGGATGGACGACAGTTTTTCCTTTTATGAATTTCCTTTCCTTTCGGAAGCCCCCCCCCTCCGTGGGGGGCTTCCGCTGAACTGATACGCCATCAGCATCTCTTCCTAGGCAGTTGTAAAATGTAGCAGTGAATCTTTACTTTATGATCCAGTGCTTACAGTTTTTGATAAATTCGCCCTCACGCTGCCATCCGCTAGACGCCTTGTTAGCTCAGATGGTACAGCCACTGTCCAGCTTAATATGGTGAACTCAGGTTCTATCCCCAATCAGGGATGAACTATTACTCCGACTGTAAACATTTCTTTCAACATGAACTGTATGGATTTTCTTGCACCTACATGCTATTTTCATGTTCATTAAATTTTGCCCTAAATGAGAGATTAAAGACAAAATTACAGACATGGCGCCTTTCCGCAGAACTCTCTCGGATAAGTCAACAGCAAATGAAAGTCCGGATTCACGAAGTCCTTTGTTTGCATGCTAAGTTATTCCCCAAGAACGAACGCAGGCGTATTACAATAGCAAACAAGTCAAGTCAAGTCAATTTATGTCAGCATTTCTTTTGTACAAACAGAAGAATGCTAGGACAAGCACAAAAAGCTGCTAAGCTGCAGCGTGATTGGGTGTTTGCCCCATCACTTGGCAGAAACAAGAGACAGAAAATACATTGGAGTGAGAAAAAAAATATTTACAGATTTCAAATGGTCGTGTAAAAGCACGGGAAAAAAAACACAAAGTACATCATACAGAATACTCAAAAATCTGTAGCGATTGCTCTGTTATAGTATGTCACTGAAAAATATATAATGAACAGTAGCGCACAGAACAGCAGTCTACAGAAAACGCTAAACACATGACGTAAAATAATTAGAAACCTCTCTACAAGAAAATTGAACAGAAGTACAACATAAATATTTCAATTCGATGTAGTAGTGTAATCATACAGTCAACGAACGGTCTATATCATTTAAGAGCACCAGCGATTTAGTAGAAAAGTTTTCCATATTTTGCTGGTTAAGTTGTCTATGTCGGTATTGTCTTTTTCCAGGTCACCTAAAAGGGTAGCTATGCGCGATTTTAACCTGTTTCTTCCATGACATGTTCTTGAAAAGGGAGTCAGCCAAGTGCTTCTATTTCTGAGCGTATAGGGTATGTCGGATGGTTTTGTTAAGGTGCATAAAGTAAGAAAGATGGTTTCGTTTTGCTTAAGACTGTTTTTGTATTTTAATAGTAGAGTAAAGTCATACAATAGCTGAAATGGAAGTATGCCATATTTTAGAAACAGATCCTTTGTATGCGCATCGTGTACTACATTCGCTATATGACGCAGTGCCCTTTTCTGTAGAGTACACATTTTCTGAATGTTCCTCCATGAAGTAGTTCCCCATATAAGAGTACAGTAGTTAATGTGAGTTGCAAAGAGAGCGTTATAAAGCAATAATTTAATCTTGTCCGTCAGTACATGACGAAGCCTAGAAAGCACACCGCACGCTCGTGACAGACTTGCCCATACACGATGTACATGAGCATCCCAGCTTAAGTGTTCGGTGAAGATAACTCCTAGTGTTTTAACCTCACTCGCAACAGCTATTTTTTCACTCCCTAGGTACAGATCAAGTGAATGGTTAATTGGTTTTTGAGAAGGTGTGAATAAAACTGATTTTGTTTTTTTGGTATTAATTTCAAGTGAATTTGCCATACTCCAGGTGTGCATTTTTTGAAGTGTTGAGTTTACTAAGCAAGAGAGCTCCTGAACATCGTATGCTTGGATGAATATGGTTAAGTCATCGGCAAAAATAATGAACTGCGCATTGTTACTAACTTTTACGATATCATTTATATATAGGTTAAATAAGGTCGGCCCTAATATGCTCCCTTGGGGTACCCCTGCAACAATATCTTCTAAAGAGGAAAGGTGATTTGTGATTGCTACTGCTTGTTTCCTATGCTTTAAGTATGATTGTAAAAGAGAAAGAGGTAGGCAACGAAACCCATAGTATTCTAATTTAGCAAACAAGGTTCGATGACTTATTCTATCGAAAGCCTTGGAGAAGAACACAAAGATGCCTAGCGTTAATTTTTTGTCTTCAAAACCCTGTAATATTACTTCTTTCTGTGTTAGCAAAGCGAGTTCTGTGGACATGCGCTGGGGGAAGCCGAACTGTTGCGGTGATATAAGAGAGTGTTTTTCGCAGAACGAGGCGATTCTTTTACCAATTACTTTTTCCATACCCTTAGAAAAAACTGGGAGAAATCGAGATCAATCAACGAGATCAATCAGTGCTGCCAGCGAGCACACGTAAGTAACTTCAGGAGCTGTCAATATCCTAAGCTCGGGTTTAATTAACTCTAAATTTGGCCTCGGCCCCACTGTGTCAGGTTACTGATGTAGCATGAGCGTCGCGTATGATTTTGAATTCGATCACCCTGTCGAGGATGAAGTTCGGCGAGGTCAGTCATCCCTGAAAGTTGGCATAGTTCACTGTTTTGCGCTTTATATCTTTTTTCTTTAAACCCCGCGCCAGCCCGTGTAAAGTGGAAAAGCGAACGCTCGTCTGGTTCACTTCCCTACTTTTTTGTCCTTGTTTTCCATTTCCTTCTTTTCATTCTTCTGTTTTCTCAACAGTGCTTGTTGTGTCTTCTGCGTTGCTCTGAAAAGTGAGAATTAGACATTTTGTAAGATAAACACGAACTGAAGTCGGTGACAACCAATTGATTGCTCAACGCAACGTTAAATGAGATTAGGAGACGTCCTTGTCTATAATTTACGCTATTAAGATGTTTGCCGATCGTCCTGCAAAAAATAAAGCCTAAGAGTAAATACTGGCAGTTCAGATTCTTGCGCTGTGGGAAAGCGAATAATGGTTACTATATGTCCTGTTTACCTTCATTCATGAGCAAACATAAGGCAAGTTTGCTGATAATTCAAAAAACACACCAACAACGTTAGCACATTAAGAATAAAACTGGTGTCAAGAGATGATGATTTCAGCTTCAGAACCTCACCTTCAGAATATTGTACGTAATGCATATTTATTTTCACTCTTTCACGAACCAATTGTAATTATTGTAGATCTTTAGCCTGTTCAAGGAAGCTTTTAATGTAATTTTAGCAGGTTTTAAGCGGGTCTGGAGGAGAAACCTATGAACAAACTTGTAATCACTCTCAAACCCGCATCATTAAGGAGGATACGTTAGGGATTATCAGACACATAGTTTTCTGCATGTTCGGTATTCACGTACAGTGCGCAATGTACACGAAAATAAGTGGCTTCCTTCAGTATTTCGCGGCTGCTGAAAGCCTCGAAGTTGCGCCAGCTGTAAACGCAAGACGTCAGCCTCCTGACAGCAAGTCTACCTGATAAGTTGTGAGACAGGCAGAATTTCCATGTTTACCCTTTGTCTGATTCAGTGCTTTATAGTGCCAACCAAAGTTGCTCGTGGGACGCGGTGTTTATCATCAGAAAAAGTTGAGCAGAAAAAAAGAAAAATTCGTGCGTCGGGGCCGGCTTCGAGCCTGGCGTTGCAGTCAAGTGCTGCCACTGAGCGCTGCAGGGAAGAATGCAGACGCAATTAGACGCATCACTTTGCGCGTGCTTTGCGAGAACTGCAGAGATTGTCGTTGCAAGCTGGAACCGTAAACTCGGCAAGGAACAGGTATCTATCATTTTGCGTGCTGCCAAGTTGCTCGTGTGATGAATAAATAAATTTTTAAAATCCTGAAGCGATTTTCAGAGGAAATGTCAGTGAAGGAGCAGTCTTTTCACATCGTAGTATGGTGTCAACAGAGTTTAAATGACGTAAAGAAATAGTGAAGTGGCACTGTGATCGCAATTATCACAATTATCAGTACAAACGTAGGTTCACCTCGGCTCTAGTGTGAAAATATTCCTCGTTCTCTCTCCCAAGCACAGTTTCTCGTTGTGTGTGTGTGTGTTTTTTTTCACTTTCTGACGCATATACCGGGCCCTTCGTGGTAGGTTCCAGTCTTGCCTTGTTTCGGGTCTCTCCAACAAAAAGGAATTGTGCGATTCTAATGCAGATGCTCAAATTTCTCCGAAACAAGCTTTTACTGAAGCGGGCAGTTAAATGCTGCGCAACTAAACGTAGCGCCAACAATTGCCCTTATTTTCGTTTTATGCAACGTCAAATCTGATGCAATATTTACGTTTATCCATTACATGGTATATAAGTTATTAGAAAACGAAGCGTTAAAGTTACGTGGGGTGTGCGCGAGAAAAATGCAGTTTTTCGTCTTAAAGATACGGCGTAGCCACAAGGAAAAAGCTCTTCCGGAACCACATTTCGCGAAGCTTCGCACTACCTTCACATTGCAGTGGTCAGAATACGTACAGAGCTGCTTATCATATGCACATGCAAGCATGCTTTCCCGATGTCAAATGTACTAAGTGGGATCCTGCTCAAACATTCTTGAGAATCTAAGCGCCGTAGCGCACTTCGACGGAACTTAGTGCTAGCACGGCGGAACGCTGCTTTTCTAACGAATGAGGGGTTTAGAAGTGGCTCTAGGTCTTAAATACGTTATAGATTTAATGTTAAAGCAGAATGTGCGGTAAATTCCCAAGAATCGGCCTTCGAAACGCCGAAATCAACAAAAATGATGCTGCAGAAGCCCGAACAGATTTTAGGTAGTTTAACATTAAAACTGGAGAAGCAGCTATGCAAGCTCTAGCGCTAGCGTTGCGGTAATATCTTTGGTTCCCCATCGCACTTTTATATCGCTAGATTTTTTTTTTTGCGGGATTTCACCGACGTGGGGGAAACCTTTTCACCGCTTAGATCTGGCAATAGCAAATGACAGCACGCAGCGTTTCCTCACAGCCGCTTGACAGCCATTTTGATTGCACCGTCGATGCTGGGGGCGGCGGAGGATTCTTGGAACTCGCCTCGGGGCAGGGTCGCTTTTCGCTTCTGCCGCAGTGGTGCTTCCTCCATCTGAGGAGCGGTGGTGGGTCGATTGTACAAAACAGCTGAGAAGAAAGAAAATCTGCGGAGATTGTCTATTATCGAATCCTTAATGCTGCCAGAACGTAGATACTCCTATTTCTATTCTGACTTACGACCAGGATACTGCCAAATACCGATGCCCCCGAAAGATAAAGAGAAAACGACCTTTGTGACTCCAGACGGGATTTTTTATTTTAACGTGATGCCTTTCGGCTTATGCAATGGGCCAGTAAATTTTGAAATGTTTGTGAACAGAGAGCTACACGGAATAATACAGGAGATCTTCGTGTGCTATTTCGTTGATGTATTAATTTATGGCAAACTAATTAAGCTGCTAAAACATCGACCTGGCGTCGCACTGTACCAGATACAAAACATCGGGTTGGTTTGTCGCTCGAAGAAGTGGGACTCCGACGAGCGCCCAACCCTCGCGCTCGGTTTTCTCGTCAGAAAAGCTGGCACGCGACTTGAAAAGGTTGCGGCTGTGCGCGATCTGATTTTCGCCTACCGGTGACAGCGAAATACGTCCGAAGTATTCTGCGCCTGCGCTCGTATTTCCGTCGGTCTATTATGAATTTCCTCCTAACTAGTCGCTCACGTGCCGACTTCACAAAGATGCTCCGTGTGCACATGAACTAATGAGTGCGAGGCGGCGTTCAGTTAGCTGAAGTATTTACTAACATCTCGACCATTGTGGCGCCATTTCGATCGCTAGGCCGTGAGTGATCCATACACTGATGTTAGAGGTGGGGCTGTTGGCGCCGTCATCGTTGAACTTAATGGGCGCCAATACGTTGTTGAGTACGTAAGCCGGATCTTAACGAGAGCGGAGGGAAACTAGACTGTCACAGAATTGGAGTGCTAGGCAGTATACTCTTCGTCACCCAGAAGTATCGGCCATATTTCTACGCTTGAAATCTCAATAGAGTTGAAGTTTATTGTAGTCTTTTTAGAGTACATTGCATTTTTACACCTTTCGGGACCCCACAAAATTGTTAAAGGGCCTCGAACGATATTAGTACCATGAAGAAACACTTTAAAGGGCAACCATGGGTAACAAGGATATCTACGGATTATTAATAAAATCGCAAGTACGGACTAACATAAACCTGTAATATGGCATAATATCAAATGGCCACTGTTATCCAACAATATAAGCATAATTGATGTGATAAGTTGATGAAATGAATACAGAAGGAGTTCACTATATATATATACAGGTTGGGAATCAGTCAAGCGTTATATGAAAATTAGCTACAAATTATTATGTAATGAATGAATCTGTATGGAGTGAATCCTTTATATGAGCCAGGAAAAAAGTGAATAGATGGGGCTACTTTTACATTAGTAGTAAGGCTATTCCAAATTACAGTTCCTCCGAATTGCAAAGTTTGGCGACCATAATTAGTATTAATTTTCGGTAGGTACAGTAGATCCCGTGAAGTACACTCCTCAGCTCGAGGTGACTGACGAAGAGACGCTGACAATAGCTTGAGATTACCAATAAATTTTCTGTATAATATGGAAGCAATATTGTAACTAACTGGATTGTGTACGTTTAATACATTAAAGTATGTAAACAAGTCATTGGAGAGTTAGAAGGAATTTAAGGTGAGATTGGTACTTGCAACCCCATGTAGCAATCCAGTAGTTCATGTGTGAATGAGTAAATGCATAATAAAGATAAATTAGTATTTCCGTTAAAAAAGTGTCGACATTTGCAAAGAACATGCAATCCATAAGAGGCATTCTAAACAACGTTGCGTGCATATAAATGAAATTTTAGGTGACAGTGCATAGCTACTCCCAGAAATTTTGTGTGATTGGCATGCTTTATTAAACAGTTGTCGTACATGACATCATTATGCGCTAAGATTTGCCGTCTTTCGGAGTGAAAAAGAATGAAGACAGTCTTCGTAGGATTAAGTATGACGGCGTTAGTTGCGCACCACCGACGAAGATTGTGGAGTTCAGCATTAACTTTGCTAATTAAGGAACTTTCGTTAAAATGTGATAATAGTAGATTAGTGTCATCCGCGTAAAACATCGAAGTGGCATTGACTAGCTGAGAAGGCAAATCATTAAAGAAGATAAGAAAAATGATCCGAGAATGGAACTTTGTGGCACCCAGATATTCATTTATTTAGCAGGTGATTGTGACTTACCAGCGGTGCAGCGGTGGCGTAGAGGTAGAACATCCGCCTCGCGTGCAAAAGGACCGTGGTTCGAATCCCGGTGCCGCGCAGTTTTCCACCTGACTAAAAAATCCACATGTTGATAAAATTGCAAAAGCAGGCCTGGAGTGTGGCATGATCCCGGTGACCGTAACCGGTAACGCACTCCCTCACCAGAGCAGGATTGGCCACCCTGGTGCAGTACTTGGCCACAACCTCATATATGAACACAACAATAAAACCCCGGCCCTCAGTCCCCAGCAGCTGCGAAGCAACTGACCACGGCGGCGGTCACACCTGCGACGCAGCAGAGGGTGCTAAGAATCCCTGATTCCGGACAGGCCGCTATTGGAATCTGAACCTGGCAACGTTTAACGCTAGAACGTTATCTAGTGAGGCGAGTCTAGGAGTGCTATTGGAGGAATTAGAGGGCAGTAAATGGGATATAATAGGGCTCAGTGAGGTTAGGAGGACGAAAGACGCATGTATAGTGCTAAAAAGCGCGCACGTCCTGTGCTACTGGGGCTTAGCGGAGATACGAGAACTAGGAGTCAGATTCCTGATTAATAGGAATATAGCTGATAACATACAGGAATTCTATAGCATTAACGAGAGTGTGGCGGGTCTTGTTGTGAAACCTAAGAACAGGTACAAATTGAAGGTCGTACAGGTCTACGCTCCTACATCTAGTCATGATGACCAGGAAGTCGAAAGCTTCTATGAAGACGTGGAATCGGTGATGGGTAAAGTCAAAACAAAATACACAATACTGATGGGCGACTTCAATGCCAGGGTAGGCAAGAAACAGGCTGGAGACAAGTCAGTGGGGGATTATGGCACAGGCTCTAGGAATGGCAGGGGAGAGTTATTAGTAGAGTTTGCAGAACAGAATCATATGTTGATAATGAATACCTTCTTCCGCAAGCGGGATAGCCAAAGGGGACGTGGAGATCGCCCGAATGGCAAGACTAGAAATGAAAGAGACCTTATACTCTGCGCTGACCCTGGCATCATACAAGATGGGGACGTGCTCGGCAAGGTGCGCTGCAGTGACCATAGGATGGTAAGAACTCGAATTAGCCTAGACTTGAGGAGGGAACGGAAGAAACTGGTACATAAGAAGCCGAATCAGGGTGTAGACGAGCCGTATGTAAAAATACTGAAAGATATATATAGCGGCTCCACAGCCACCGTAGTCCTCCATAAAGAAAGCAACAAAATCCCAATAAAGAAAGGCGCCAGGCAGGGACATAGATACGATCTCTCCAATGCTATTCACAGCGTGTTTACAGGAGGTATTCAGAGACCTGGATTGGGAAGAATTGGGGATACGAGTTAATGGAGAATACTTTATTAACTTGCGATTCGCTGATGATATTGCCTTGCTTAGTAACTCAGGGGACCAACTGCAATGCATGCTCATTGACCTGGAGAGGCAAAGCAGAAAGGTGGGTCTAAAAATTAATGTGCAGAAAACTAAAGTAATATTTAACAGTCTCGGAAGAGAACAGCAGTTTACAATAGGTAGCAAGGCACTGGAAGTGGTAAGGGAATACATGTACTTAGGACAGGTAGTGATTGCGGATCCGGATCATGAGACTGAAATAATCAGAAGAATAAGAATGGGCTGGGGTGCGTTTGGCAGGGATTCTCAGATCATGAACAGCAGGTTGCCACTATCCCTCAAGAGAAAAGTGTGTAACAGCAGTGTCTTACTAGTACTCACGTACGGGGCAGAAACCTATAGGCTTACGAAAAGGGTTCTACTTAAATTGAGGACGACGTAACGAGCTATGGAAAGAAGAATAATGGGTCTAACGTTAAGGGATAAGAAAAGAGCAGATTGGGTTAGGGAACAAACGCGAGTTAATGACATCTTAGTGGAAATCAAGAAAAAGAAATGGGCATGGGCAGGACATGTAATGAGGAGGGAAGATAACCGATGGCCGTTAAGGGTTACGGACTGGATTCCAAAGGAAGGGAAGCGTAACAGGGGGCGGCAGAAAGTTAGGTGGGCGGATGAGATTAAGAAGTTTGCAGGGACAACATGGCCCCAATTAGTACATGACCGGGGTAGTTGGAGAAGTATGGGAGAGAAGTATGACCGGGGTAGTTGGAGAAGTATGGGATTACGCCTTTGCCCTGCAGTGGGCGTAATCAGGCTGTTGCTGCTGATGATGATGACGTGACTTACCGACATGAACGATTTGTGTTCTGCCTTTTAAATAGCTGCTGTTAAGTTCTAGAGGATTTCCAGAAATTTCATATCGATCAAGCTTGCGTTTAAGGATATGATGATTTGGAGAGTTAAACGCCTTCTCGAAGTCAATGAAGACTCTGGCTACTATTAAACCGGAATATGATTAGATCATGATGCCCTTTGTAATTGTTGGCTCGTTGGGCGGCGGGAACCCTCTGGAAGGCTGGCGCATTGGACCTCACGCCTTCAGGGATGCGGTCGCCTCGAAGAGCAGTCGGTGTCATAGCGATGCCGACTGTTCATCTTGTCTTCCGTCGCCACACTCCAACGCAAACAAGGATGACTTCGACGACTATCTAGCCAACAGGATCGAGTCACCGGACGCCAGCAAATTCATATGTGAACAACGCGTGTACTTACACTGATACCCCTACTAAAGGTCCGCCGGCACCTCAAATCTGCAAACAGCGTGTGATATCGAATGCGTTACAAAAAAAAAAAAAAATGGTGCATCTTAGTCACTGTGGTAATAGGTTTAACCCTTTAACTGGCACGATATAAAGAACTTGGCCAAGAATTTTCTATTAAATTATTTCTTCTTCATTATGGATAGATAGATACCAAATGAAATATAAGAATGTTTCTCTGAAAACTAAGCTAGATGCAGTAGATTAACAATATTGTTGATGTGCTATTAAAGCTAAATGTGTGGTCCAGTACAGGTGTTTTTTACTAGCTCATGAAAACCAGCAGAATATCGTTGTTTAGGATTCCAATAATTAAATGTACCAAAAAATGTTGGTAGTTTCAAACACAGAAACACATTGTATTTTTAACATTTCAAGCAGAAGCACCTTAGTGCAGAAAACCACAATGGCGTCTCTGCTAAATACCGGCTGGATGGGAATCGAAGGATTACTTTCCCGCCGCAACGCAACCTGCGACAACGTTTCCAGCCACAGGCATTTTGACAGAGAGAGACAGAGAGAGATAGAGAGAAAGAGAGAGAAAAAGGTTAATAAAAAGGAATATAGACGGCTATGTTCGACGTTCCAGATTTTGTCAGAGGTACTTTTTCTCCTTCGTTGTACTCCGTACTTGTCGGTAGTATCCGGATTTAATGCAAAGCTCCAACTCATTGGTATAATCGAAGACGTGCGAGTTTGCTTAGCCTACTGGAACGTTTATTACGTGGTGGAGTAGATACGCCAGCAAAGTCAGCCTAAGAATATTCTTGCCGCGCACCGACTGGTGCGACGTTTTAGAATCTACGGAATGATCATTGTAATGTTTTTCGGAAATTTTAAAAAAACTCCTGCTGCAGAATGACAACAGTTTGGGGATATCCACCATCAAACTCGCTGTAAAAAGGCGTTGTTGTTCCTCTTTATTTTTTAACAAAAATTCTCTCATGCATAGAAGCACAAAATTACTTTGAAAAAGACAAGTCCACTTGTCGAAACGTTGGCTCCTGCTTTCACCTCGTTCTCGTTTTGTGCATTGTCTTGAATTTCCATCTCCCGCATTCCCCGTGTTTTCCCTGGAACGCCCATGTATTTCACTCAGCACTTTTCGAAATAATGTCTAGAAACCAATGCCATCTTGGAGATCCATTTCAAGTGGATACGTCTTGCAAACTCACCGGATAGAATTCGTAAATTGCAAAATGTGCAGTAAAGTAATTAATTACGAATCTCATTACTGAATTTTTGTCAATTAGTAGTTGAATATGTCTTTTTATTTCTAGTGCTAATAATGTTTGCCTCTTAGAATAATCCCGCTCAAGGACAAGAATTATGCTATCTGCAACAGGCGATTTTTAAACATTCTCGAAAATTTAAAAACGATGATGCCTGCAGGTATCCTGCCAAAGACTTCTGCTGGTGCTCGTTGTCAATATATTGGGATGATCACCGTTCATATGGCAACTAAATAAAGGGGAATTTGATGTCCCAGAATAAAATTTGAATCTGTTCTGTTTTTGCGGCCGCTTTTGTTGTATCAACAATATCGCTCATCTGCCAGTTAAAGGGTTAAGTGAAGCTTTCTTTAGTGTTTGTGAAGATAGCAGTTCCAGCTTAACGACAATTTGCAATTAGACATTACAAGGCCAAGTTGGACACCTTTTTGCTGGGAACCACCCCGCTCAACGTACATTTCTTGTGCTTGATCATGCACATGCCACGCACAAAGACACTGTAACGACCCCAACGGAATGAAGATGATGGCGATGCAGTGACGACAAGGCAAAGACATCGATGGCACTATCGCAATGGCATGACGGCACTGGAATCACTGCAACAAAACCTACAGTGGTTGCTCAGTGGCTAGGGCGTTACGCTGCTAAGCACGAGGTCGCAGCATAACATCCCGGCCAAGGTGGCCGCATTTAGATGGGGGCGCAGTGCAGAAACGCGGGGTGCACGTTAAAGAACCCCAGGTAGTCAAAATTAATCAGGAGTTCCCCCCCCCCCCCCCCATTACGTCGTGCTTCACAATCAGATCCTGGTATTGGCAAGTAAAAACCCTGAAATTAAGTTTTTAACTATGACAAAATGACAACGACGGAACGACCACAACGGCACGACGAAACTGTATGACAGCGATACAATGTGGACAACGGAAGGATGAAGACAGTGTGACTATGACGATAAGACGGGACGGTGCCACGTGTATGGCTCTGCCTGGTACGCTTGCTTATGTTATGCAAATGACACATGAACACAATTTGCTGCAGAAACATGAACTTCATTGAACTAGACATTAAAGATGGCAGAAAACAAGACCTTCAAAGTGCGTCAAGTTAAACTATAGAAACACTCATTCGGTAAGTAAACAGTCTAAGCTGTTTAAGTTCTGCTCTCTCTGTCTACTACCGCATCTACCACGTCTTAAAGCTCAGAGCCGCAATTACGCCTCCATGACCCTTACGGTAGCGATGCGTCCGAGGCGAACAGCGTCTTTAGTACGGTCTGTAGTCCTCCGTCATCTTTGTCCTGTCGCAGCGTCGTACCTGAGGACTTCTCGAAGACCACATCGCTCGGTGACTATTGCGCTCTGGCAGATCGGCAGTCGTGCCAGCTGGTGCTCCTGACGCGCACCGGGACTGGCTGCGGCCGGCAGCAGCGCATCCACGGTCAGCGTCGCAAGCGCTGACGTGTTCCAAGTTCTTGAGTCTCTCGGGACTAGCAGCAGTTCTGGAACCAAAGGTCACCGCCGAGCCTGGTCCTGGGATCCTCTTGTTCACCATGACACTAAAGCGGAACCCAGAGTGACGCTTCACGGCTGGCTTCACCGGGAATGCTGCGCCTAGCCACCACATTCTTCGATTCGCGCGCCCGTCTGCCTGTCTGCCAAGATAAGTTCCCCTCCGCTTCCTTGATCAGCCGCCCGCAGGCAAGGAAATAGTACGACGACAGCGGCATGTTGACAAAGGTATGACAGTCGGGGGGGGGGGGGGGAGGGACGGCATGACGATAACATGATGCCGATGCTGGCCGATGCAGCCCACCAAGTGCATTTCTCCGCGCTAAGCTCATCCTTTCAAAGTTCAATCCGTGGGCATGACGACAATGTGATGAGGAGAGCGGAATCAGTGCATCAGAATAAAGATGTTGTAACGACCATCACATGACAAGGCAGGAATGATAACACGTACAGGTTTAAAGACAGGAGTGCCGTCTTGATTGTCAACTATTCTGCAAGACAGCAGCTAGCCAGTAGGAGCAGTAGTGGGAAAGTTGAAGGAGGGAGGAAAGAGAAAAGCAGAAGGCAGGGAGGTTAACCAGAATAACGTCCGGTTGGCTGCCCTACACGGGGAATGGGAAAGGTGAAAACAAAGATGACCTGCACAGAAAGCGGCCGATGGTCCAGTTTTTGGAGGGCGTTAGCTAGTGCTTGTCTTTCTGGGGCATATCGTGGGCAGTGGCACAGCAGGTGGTCGATATTTTCTTCGGTGCCGCAGACCTCGCATGCTGCACTGTCAGTCACTCCAATTAATGTAGAGTATGCCTTTGTGAAGGCAACTCCTAACCAAAGGCGACAGAGAAGCGTAGCTTCCAGTCGAGGAACTCCGAGTGGAGGTCGGAGTTGCAGTGAGGGGTTTAATCGATGCAATCGTGTAAGTATTAAGTTTGGCGAGTTCCACTCGGTCAATGAGAGTCTGCGTGCCATGTGTCGAAGCTGCCTTGTGGCTTCTGTCTTTGAAAGCGGAATTGAAATGCTGTGCTCTTTTTGATGAGCTGTGTGAGTAGCGTTATCGGCAGAATCATTGCCACTGATTCCAGAATGGCCAGGTAGCCATTGAAAAACAAGCTCGTGACCTGTTTGTTGGACGTGATGGGGAAGTTTGTTGATTTAGTATGTCAGCTGTTCATGATATCCGCGTTGGAGAACTGACTGCGTGCACTGTAATGCCGGTTTTGAGTCACAGAACACAGCCCATTTTCTAGGTCTTTCAGAATAAATGAATTCCAGTGCACGATGCAGAGCCGTTAGTTCTGCCGCCGTTGAGGTCGTGACATGCGATGTCTTGAACCGCAGTGTTATTCCTCGCGTTGGTATAACCTCCGCACCACCAGAACTGGACGACGTAGTCGACCCATCGGTAAGATGAACACGTGGTTGCTGTACTTTTCATGCAAAAGAAGTAAGCTCAGCTGTTTTAGAGCAGGGGCCGGTAGATCTGTCTTCTTCTGTAGTCCTGGAATCATTATATGTACTTGTGGACGGCTCAAACATCACGGAGGAAACACTGGCTTGGCCGCAGGTGCGTTACCTGAAGCAAACGACGCACGATTACACTGACAGTAGAGCTAAATGTCGAGCAGGGCCTTTCAGAAGTGGGGCTCGCCAGGTGGTGGGAAGGGGTCCTAGAATAATGTCCGAAACGCATAGGCATTGTCTCAACGGTAATGTGCGTCGTGAGGGAGTAATCTTGCGCAATGTCAATGGTTTCAGCTGTTGATGCAGTGCGTGTAAGCCAAGACATATCTTAAGGGCATTGGCTTGAATGCTCTGAATCGAGCGCAGGTTAGTCTTGCAGGTGTTGGATATTGCAGGCAGGCTGTACCGCAGAAATCCAACGAAAAACGCCATGTACACCTGTAACATAGCGGATATAGATACTCCCCGACTTTTTTCCTGCAAGGAACCTGAACAGGTGACAGATAGCAGTCAGCCGCTTTTTCACGTAATTCGCGTGCGGAGTACAAGACAGGTCTCTGTCAGTTACGACTCCCAAGAACCTGTGACTTCTGCTGTATGGTATAAATTGTCCGTTAATTGATATGCCGTAAGCAGACATTGGCTTCCTCGTAAATGACACCATTGCGCACTTACCGCGTGAAATTTCAAGTTCTTGTCGACGAAGGTAGCAAGATGTCCTTGTGGCTGCCTTCTGAAGCCGAGCGCGAAGCTGAAGTCGTGTTGCACCTGATGCCCAAATGCAGATGTCGTCCGCATAGATGGAAAGTCGTACGGTGCTTGGGAGGTTGTCAACTAATCCAGTGAGGGTCAGCTTGAAAAGCGTCGGCCTAAGCACTCCGCCTTGAGGCACTTCTCGGCTACCGTAATGTTCGGATGTCGGGCCATTTTTTGTGTGCCCGTAGAATGGACTCCTCTGTAAGTAGTTGCGCACCCACACATAAATCTTACCACCAAGTCCGATGGCTTCTAACGCGCTAAGGATGGCTTCATGGGTGACATTATCCTAAGCACCTTTCACGTCTAGAAACAGGGTAGCAGGTAGTCGTTTACATGCCTTTGGGTATTTCACAAATGTTACGAAGTCAACAACGTTGTCTGTTGACGAACGGCCTCGCCTGAATCCGGCCATAGCATCTGGGTAGATTTAGTAGTACTGTGAGTAACAGTCCAGACGTGTTAAATCATTCTTTCCATTGTTTTTCCGACACAGCTGGCAAGTGCCATCGGATGGTATGAGCACATGTCCAAGGGCGACTTGCCAGCTTTGAGAAGTGGAATGAGGCGACTTGACTGCCATTCTGGCGGAACCGTACTCGTCTGCCAGGAGCCGTTGTACAGGAGCAAGAGTGCCTTCCTAGCTTGGTCTCCTAGGTTACACAGGGCACGGTATGTTGTGCCGTCAGGTCCTGGCGCTGAAGAACGCCGGCACAGAGCCAGCACAGCCTCTAGTTCTTCCATAGAAAAAGGGCATTCCATGCGGAGATCGCGTGAGAGCAGTGGTTGGTCGAGCGTTCCCGTACCCGTTCCATCGGAATTTGCTTCGCCAGCAATCTTTCTGCAGAAAGATTCAGCGACGTCAATATCTCTACATTGTAGATGGAGTGCCAGAGATTTCAACCGGTGGCGCTGACCAAAGGTTGTGCGAAGGCCACGAACAGTCCTACATATAAGCGACAAAGGTTTTCGCGGATCCAGGGACTCGCAAAAGGATACCCATTGTCATGAAGCCAGCTTGTTCATGTGACGCTGTATTTTCTTTTCTGTTCGTCTAGCCAATCTCAAATACCTTCGTTCCACCCGACCGCCAATTGCTCGAAGTTTCTCGAGTTATATGTCGAAATTGGTGCAGGCAGAACTCTTCAAAAGCGAATGCGTGGTTGTTTTTATGGCGTCCTTTATCGCGCCCTGTAGGTTATAGGAGGTGCCGTCACGACAACAGTCGTCCATATTATTTTGTAGTTAGGCAACTCGGCGCACTTGACGGTTCTGGAGGACTTGGAGCTAGTCAACCCTACGATCTTCAAATAGGTTGGAATGTGGTCACTACCCCGCGTTTCTAAATTCGAAAACCAGTGCACTCTTCTCGAAAGCGAACGTGAAACGAAGGTAAGGTCCAAGCAGCTACTATGCGCTGACTCACGCAGATAAGTAGGCCTTCCATCATTTGACAGACAAAATTCGCGTTCAGAGGCAAAGGACACCAACGTTCTGCCTCTAGAGTTCACTTTGGGGCTTCCTCATAGGTAATGCTGCGCATTAAAGTCGCCAGTAATCACCCACGGCTGTGGTGTCAATGTCGAAATTCCCCGTAAGCGCTCACAATCTAGACGGCTTGTTGGAGACAAGTAGGCTCCAAGAATTGTGAACGTGAGCGTTTTCTTCTTCACTGTTAAAGGGTTTGGGAGACCAAATTTTGAGGCTATAAAAAGCATGTTGTAGGCTGCTTCCGTATGCAAGGACACCAAGAACGAGGTATTGGACGTTGCAAACATTTCAAAATAATTTTAATTCTGCTCCAAAAAGTCATTAAAAACTCCTTCTCGTGGTGGAGACCCATCGCTAGCGCGGCAGCTATGACGTCACAGAGGAGGAACGAAAATATTGACGTCATAGCACGCTAGCACAAATACGTGACGTATGATGAGTAGCGATGAAATGCCGATTACGGAGCCTGCTGAGCCGAGCGACCGAGCATAGCCTCCACTATGACCGAGCTACAGGCATATAGAAATGCTTTCTTAATGCAAAGAAGGGGTAAGGCGTGCAGACACGGACACAAGAGGAGAGAAGTGGACAACACGAACGCCGCACGGCGGCCCGCGAACGGCAAACTGCGTGTGACACTAGCCGGCCGACTCCGAAAGGGACCAGGATATGCGGCGTTCGTGTTGTCCGCTTCTGTACTCGCATAGTTGCATAGTTCGGCAGCTCGGAGCAGTCTCTCGTTCGCTTGGCCTTACTCAATGTGAGGGCCCGTCCACGTTACCGGCACGGAGACTCGCCGCACGCCGTTTGCCGTTCGCGGGCCCCCGTACGACGGCGGTCTTGCTCGCGAACGGCGAGATTTCCTTGCCGTAGAGAGGACGGGCCCGGGAGCCATTTGTGCGGCAGCCGTACGACGAAGCGGCCAATCAGCGACCGCGGAGTGGTCACTCTGGCACCGACGGCAGCCTCACCGCCTCTGATCGTTCGGCGCCGCCGATATCGTCGCCAGGCCTTTTCCGGTTCACTTCAAAGCTAAAGCTTACGGCGCTTCGGAATGAATCACCGACTCTCACAAGCCGCAATATTTTCTTACCGTTGTTGTCGCTCTTCGCAATAACTATAATAATCGCGGCATGCACTTCGAATCGCCAGTTGTTCACCTCTGGTGGGAGAGCAAGCGTACGCGCGAGCAGATGACGCAGCATCGTTTTAAGTCACTATTTTTTGTGGCCCGCGTGAGCAAGCCATGTTGCGTTTCCTCCTCTGTGCCGTCATAGCATCCCCCGGAGCCCAGAAACCGAAACCGAAATCGCTCGGTATAATAATGCTATTATTAAATTATTTATCGGATATATATGAATCCCGCTGTGTGTATCGGGCTCCCTGAAGCATGACGCAACGTTTGAATCAACAAACGCATGAACGAAAATTTTGATGTCTCCACCCCTTTAAGCAAACGTATTCGTTTATTTCGGCAGGAGGCACTGGATGATACACATAAGCCAAGTCACCGCGTATAAACAAAACCACCTTGCTGCACTCTCTGTGGGTAGAGGACATAAAGCACTCATACCCGGACAGTCTGATGGGAGCTGACGGGTTGGGCTTGCAAATCACGATAATGGGGAATCGCTGCGCAAAAACAAACTGTCTAAAGTAGGACATGCATGAATTAAGCCCTCTGGCGTTCCACTGAAAACAGATGCATTTTCGACCTCCTCTTGAAACAACGGCATCTCACGGGCCGTGGCTTTACCCTAGAGCCGCAAGCACCGGACTCAAGGTGTCCTGCACCTACAGTGCGCTCTGTTCCGACGGGGTTTTGATGTTACTCAGTAGAATGCGCATGGCGTCCATAAGTGACTTCAACATTACTATGAATTGGCGATCCTCAGTTGTCGTATCCGCGGTTAGTGAGGTCACTGAGTGCGGCGCAATTTGATGTGACTCCTAGGCAGGTTGTGCTCGTGGAAGTGTATGACACTCTTCAGGAGGTGCGAGTCTTGCCCCTTTCTTCGTTTTCGCAGTGTACGTCTTTGTGGAAGTCGGCGTTGATATGGTAGCCGCTTTGCCGGAAGATGGTGTATCTCTATCGGTAGATGCAACTCTTCGTGATGCTCTTCGGTGGCGATGTCGTCATCGCCTGAGAGTAGCGGCAGCCACTCTGTGTGATGAATGGTCCCATACCATACGTTTGAGTACAGCTCGCTCGTTCCTTACCAGCGGGCGATCATTGGATGAGGCCTCATGAGTACCATGGCAGTTAGGGCACTTTAACACAGTGGCGCGGCAGGCATCCGCTGAATGAGATTCAGCGCACCGTGGGAACACGAGGTTATTCCTACAGACGCCTTTTACGTGTCCCATCTTGCAGCATTTGTAGCATTGCAGGGGCTTCGGTACGTATGGGCGGACTGGATGGCGGAAGTGGCCAACTTTGACGTGTGAGGGAAGGCTGTCTCCCTCAAACCACAGCTTCAGGCAACGTGTGTTGCCAAGTCTTGTGATGTGCGTGATAAGAGTGCCTTCTGTAGTTGGTTTTATTAATATCGGTAAGTCGTCGGTTGGTACAGAATATCGACATAATATATGACGCCGACAGTGCCATTGCAGCCTGTAGGTATCATGGATCGCACTTGTACTTTGTCGATCTCCGTTACGTGCCGCAGGCTTTGCATTGCACTACGGTGTAGAACATCTAGTGCAAGGACATTCTTCCGTGTGTTTATTCTCACGTCCTTTATCTCGTTTGGCGCTATTCCCTCAAGAAACGCAGAAAGGACTTGCGTGTTTAGGAGTTGCAGATTGGATACTGGGTCCCCACGCATGAAGAGCATAGTGTACGGCCAGCGCTGTGGTGTTGTCTTCACAACAGTGGAGACACTTGGCGACGATGACCTCCGTAGCAGTCTTCTTTTTGTGGTTCGGCTCATGACAAGTGTGAAATCGTCGTCCGACGAGTCGACGCTGTCCGAGTACAACTCGGTTGCCTCGCTGTCCGTGTCACTTGACGCATTTCCACGTTTCCTGGACGCGACCCGACGTGATGGCTAAGCGCCAGGAAGGTCCTCGAGGGCTTCTTCATCCATTGCCGCAACAAGGGAGCGGCAGCTCTCAGATTTTGGAGAGAAGCAAAGCGAGAGAAGGGTACAAGCGTTCTATGAAAAAAAAAAAAAAACACTTCGTCGTCGTACAAAAAAAGGTGAAGGAAGAAGCAAAGAAAGCTTCGGTCTAAAACCTTCCTTGTGGCCTCCCCCGATAGCATAGGGCTTAGCACAAAAGTTTTCATAATTTCTTCATTGTGCCTCAACAGCCGCTTCACTTCTTTAAATGGAACTGAGTATCGCTAGAATTTAGAAATTATGCACAGTTCCTGCATTGGTATTTCAGTACGTTTTTCTTTCTTCTTTTGTTGAGCCCATTGACTTACGGTGTGGCAATGCTTCCTGCGAAATGAAACGAAGTATAGACGAACAATGTTTCTTCAACTAAATATAGGCGCTTCGAGATGTGCCAACACTTCCATATAGACACCCTGTTATTTTATTAGTTCATTGTTCACAGCGTCACGCCGGAATGCCTGGATGCATCGAAAGGCATTCCTGCATGACTCACAAGGGATCGAGTGCTTGAATGGTTTCGCCAGACTTGCACGTCATCCTTGTTAGCGCAGCACTCACTGATGTCGCATATCTCTGCAACCAGGCACGAGCGCAACGTTCGTTCGTCGCATGCCTTTTCGAGCCTTTCCTCCTTCTTCGTAACATGAGAATGGCTACTGTTTTTTCCATGTTTTAGGACAAGTGATAAAAATGGATCAAGGAAAGCGGCGCGGCGCCAGCCACTTGTCAGGGGTGACAGTGCCTTAGCCCAACGAAAAATTGAATTGGAAACCCGACCGGCAGCAAGACGAGAGAAAATTACGACATCTGGTAAAATCCGATAGGACACTCCGAGTCTAGCCTGGCAGTCTACATAATGAAAATGTAGGAAAAAAAGCGAAAAATAAGACCAGACGTCAGTTTCACGGCAACAGCATAAAAGGTGTTTTTTTTTTAAATTTTGTTCTGGTTTCTACCATAAATGATCGATATTGATTGAGCTCTGGCAGGGGCTAAAAATGACGAAATGAAAGATGGCGACCCCTATATGTATCCATGCCACAGGCTTGTTCATAAAAAAAAAACGCCTTTACGTCAACTTTTCATGGTATACATTGACAGCTCGGACAACAGTAAGTGACATCTGGAAAAGAAAATGAATGGCAGATGGGCCAATAAGTGAGCCTTTCCTTAGCGCACGAAAACGTGCCGCAGCTGAGCTATTTCTACCTCGATTCGAGAAAAATAAGATCAGCGGTGCCCTTCGACTGAACTGGTCACATCATTTCAATGAGACTCTACGGTGATTCAGGAGCGAAAAATCTCGTAACCAGGCACTCTAAACAGCTACTCAAATTCTCCCGAGGGCATACATGGCTGTCAAGAAAGTCTGTGTTGCATGAATCACTGAGGAGCATTACTGAAGCCCAGTGGCGACTTCATCCAAGCGGTAGCGCTGTCTTGCACTCGAGACGGTGGAGTCCAACAATATATTCGAATCGATGCGCGTTATGAATACGTGTGCTGCACCTTACCTTTCACATTGCGTTCAGTTCGACAAATCCACCGTGGGAGGCAATCGTGAAAGAAGCAAGCATTTGGTTGGTGTCTACTTAAAAATAATTATGTAGATTCAACGATTATCTTGGAGTATATGGGAAGCGAAGCTTTAGTGAAGCGGTTAATGAAATGCTTTACAAGTAATGGCTATGTGCACAAATTTGTTTATTTTCATCCTATGCAACGTGTAATCGCATGCAATATTTACTGTAATCCCCTACCAAGGTCACAACTTCTTTGGCATGCAAGTTTTATATCTATGCACTACACCACTCACAAGATATATGGCAAAATGCAAACTCCAAATCAGGCGGATACACAGTGTTAAAACGTCTCCGCAGCGATATCGGGAGGACGAAGGTGATGCATATTTCTTGGCGAGGGAAGAATGATGAAGAAAGGTGCATATTATAGATGATGACAGCAACATTTATGGATTCTGTACCTTTTGTGTCACAGCGGCGCATACTCATTCTGGACGATTGGCGAAGAATCGGCACACATGCACTGGTGCATACCGAATGGCTAAATTGAAAAAAAAAACACACACAAGTAAATCAAAGAACCCTTTCATTATAATTCAGCATTCCATTAACCGGTCGCTGCGCTTTAGAGATTCCTGTCAGCCGACGTTATAGGTTTATGATTTACGTCGGAACATACTTTTTTTTGTTGTGCAGAAGACAGGTGCGCTTACTAGCATTACTTTGTCATTCAGCGTTCAATGATCGTAAGACCGTTCGATGGTACTTTCATTCGGCGCGCGCGCATATCACCTTAGTATATACACACACAAAGATATCAATGGAGGTACTGACCGACCCAGGAGTAGCCAGCAGGCACGCCAAACCCGGGAGGGTAGGCAATGAAAGCATTGCTTCAAAAATACATGAAATCGGAGTAAAGCGCACCGTAGGCACTGGATAAAGCGGAAGCATAACGCTCCTGGTTATATGCAACAGCCCATTCTGAGAGATAAAAGACTGGAAGAACAGACGAAGAGCGGAGGAAGCTGGTACTACAATTGAGTGGGACAGAGGAGCCTACGATGAGCTTCTCAACCACCGCGATAGCTTAGCGGCCATGGCGCTGCGCTGCCAAGCACGTAGTGGCGGTTTTGATTAAGCGAGATGCAAAAACCGTTAGATTGGGCACATGGAGGTGACCAAATTGATCCGGAGGCACTGGGGCGTGCCTCATATTCATGTCGTGATGTTGTAACGCATACACCCGCAGAATTTAGTTTACATATATAATGAGCTTTTTCCATACCCGCCGTGGTTGCTCAGTGGCTGTGGTGTTGGGCTGCTGAGCACGAGGTCGCGGGATCGAATCCCGGCCACGGCAGCCGCATTTCGATGGGGGCGAAAACGCCCGTGTACTTAGATTTAGGTGCACGTTAAAGATCCCCAGGTGGTCGAAATTTCCGGAGTCCTCCACTACGGCGTGCCTCATAATCAGAAAGTGGTTTTGGCGCGTAAAACCCCATATTTTTTTTTTAGCGTTTTCCATTTTGTTATTTTCTTTTTTTTCCGTATTACTTTTAAGGGCTCTTCAAATTCGCCGAAAATACATCGTGTATCTAGCCGCGTTCACAGCCGCTTGTGTACGGGAGACTCCGAAACTACGACGTTAGAACCATTCAGAAATACTATGCAGTACTATGCAGTACTATGCAGTACTATGCAATACTGCCGCGATAATCAAAACCTGTATACCGTGGATTATTCAAACATGTTTTCAGGCATTGGAGATATACTAAATTGACTTAAACTGACTCTACCGACATGCCTCACGCTGACCTTTTAGCGAGAGCCCCCCCCCCTTCCCCCCCCAAAAAAATTGCAGTGCTAAAGGAAGAGAAAAATTGGTGAAAAGGTCGGCAGTATCATGCAAGCAATAAAAAAATAACGTAACAACAACAGTTGCAAACTTCACATGCAAATTTTCATCAAGTAAAAAAATATAAAAATATCGTAGTTTGCGTCAACTTATTTCTTCTACATTTGCACTTATATTTGTTTTCACGGCTTTCCGTTTGTACTCGTGTTGATCACGAACATGAATTCGCCACTCTGAAAGGCCGTCGGAACGCCTGTATAGTTTTCATAGCCGAGTTCACGGCCGCTTGCGCACGCGAGAACTCCGGAACTAGAAGGCCAGAACCGCTTAGAAATCGTTCTGTATTGAGTTACCCGTCGCAGTCACCAATCAATGAAGTTTTTAGGCACGTAGGGCCCCGTGCAGGCTGTGCTTGTCGGCGATAAAGTAGCCTTGCCGCTTACGGGATTACCTGACTGAGCTATGTCGAATGCTCGGTTGCCATAGTCGGAAGTTCGAATCCTTCTATAATGCTTCGAACTTCCGGCTATGGCAACCGAGCATTCGACATAGCTCCGTCAGGTAATCGAATGCTCCGTTGCTTGAGGGAAGAAGTCGCCGAAGGGAGCGGACGCATCTCACGTCGGCTCCGTTTTCCACGAAGAATTTCGCTGTGATTATCGGTCATTCCGCCCATTAATTTAACACCAGCGTATCCAGGAAGTCACCAAGATTCTACTGCCACCATATTCAAGGTGGGAAACAACTACCTTCCCAATTACAGGCGCTTTTGACCGGCTCCACGCTAACCCTCCCCGGAGTAGTCCGCACGCTGGGCCTCACCAGCCACCCGCGGGGACGCGCCGAGCGCCTTCGCTCACGCGGGCGCTCGCTTCGCCCAAGCAATGATGCAAGTTCAAGTGAACGGGGAGGACATCTCCCCCGAAGAGTTTCTCGAGGACAACGGTTGGTGCACCATCAGATACAAGACCCAATTCAGCGGCGAGACCGCGCAAACCAACACCCAGAACGGAGCCCACTCCCGCACCGGCGAGGGAGCGAACGGCGACCGACAGCGTTCGCGTCAAAGACAGCGTAACGTCAAGCAGCAAGTCATCAGGAACAGCGAGTTCCAATCAGTCGGCCGAAGCGAACGGACGTGTCGTCGGCGCGCTCCGCAACCACCGAGACGACGCGACCTTCACCGACAGCCCTTGCCCGGGCCGCTTTCGCCGGAAGTTATATGGGAAGCGGCTTTCTCGCCGTTTCCCACCGACCGCCTTTTTCCCGGGCCCTTTTTTGCCGCTCCCCGCGCCTGCTCTGAAGCAGTTCCAACGCTGCTGCCCCTGCCGGGGCCATAACTGCCTTGGCGTGTTTTCTACACCATGAACCAAGAGCGCCAAGCGACCAGCTCTTCCGAGGCCCATGTTCTAAACCGGCGTGCAAAGGGCCTTCGGCCACTTCACCGCTCCGTTTCGATGGAGAATTTATCTACCACAACGTCATTTTCCAACGAGCAGGAGACGCACTCGGCGACAGAGAACGCCGGCGCGCGTTCCTCGGCGACAACGAAGACGCCCGAGGTGAATACCACGGGACTGGCCGCCGATCCCATCGTCGCCAATCTTCCCTCCCAACAACGAGAGGTGGACACTCCAACCGGGGAAAGGATGGAGGAAGATGCTGCCCCGAACATTTACGACGAAAAAACTGACGACGACGCAGGTGGCTGTTGGAAGACAGTCATACGTAAGCGACGCATCCGTCAAACGCACGCCAAGACGCAACCCTCCGATAACAACTTGGGCATTCCGGACGTACGCAAGCGCAGTCGGAATCAGAACCTGCCTCAACTTCCTTTGCACGATGAAAAGATAATTCTGCGGCCTCACGGAGGACTTTGTCTCGATAAGTGGACGCGCCCAGAACCCGCCAGTGCTCTATGTAGTGCAGTCCGCTTGACCACTGTTGTGCCATTACCACAAGCCCGGATTCCGAATCTGCAAGATGCAGAATTTATCCTGCGAGCGCCCTTTGGACAAACCCGGGGCTGCGCCGAAAGGCACAGCGCCCTAATTCTCCCTTGACAAGTCAAGATGCTGAGCCGTCAGGCAGTGGTGTCCTGCGGAGAAGCATCGGCGGGCAACATGTCCAAACGTGCAACCGAGTGCCAGACAGCCCGGCGCCGCACCTCCTTTTGTCTGGAGGTCACCGCGCGCGCGAACTTTGAACCGGGTGGCCAGCGCGGTCGCTGGTTGGACCTCTCGGACGACCGTCGAGTGCTGGCTTTGTATTGGGCCGTTTGAGTGACAATGGTTTCTCGGGGATTATAAAGCCGCGAGGCGGCCGCCTGAGAAACCGGATCCGCCGACCCACCGGGAGCAGAGTGCCGCTCTCGACTGGAGTGAGATGTGTCACGCGTTTTCGCCGGACGTCGCCGTGCGGGAACAGTCGCGTTTGCTGTGAGCTCTCGGCCCCAGTGCCGATCCCTTCATGTCCTGTATAATGACCTGTATATAGTGTATAAAGTCCCTTTTGTTATTCTCACCGACGCCTGACTCGGTGTCTTCGCTACCAACGCTCTGTCACGAAACGGGTGACGAGCGCTACGGGACCACCTCAAAGTCGTAATAGTGGTGGCACCGGTGCAAAGTCGTAACAGTGGATGGCAGCTACGGGATTGACCGGCATCGGCTACCTCGGCGCGGTGAGTGCCTGAAGTTTACCTCAAACACCAGACTTTCTCTGACACAGGTTATAGTAGCTTAGGGAAGGATTTGGTGTTGCATTGTGTTAACCTTGTGTGTTTCAAGCCTAGTGAGAGTGTTTTGAAAACCAGGGGATGCTGAGGGGGTAAACAGGGCAGTGTGTGAAATACTTGCATATGTCTTACTAGTAGCATTATATTAGCGTACGGCAGGTATATTGAAAAAGGGTAAACAGCAGGAGGACAGTGTGAACGATGGAGAAGTACAAGGTCAAGGAACTTCTCCTAATTTGTGAGGAGTTGGGCATTGAGTTGGGCTCAACCAAAACAAAGAATGCGATTCTTGAGGTCATGTGGACTGGGGACGTAACGGCTGAGGAAGCCGAAGAGGCCTGGGCGGATATCAATGAACGTCGGGAAAGGGAGGAAAAGAGAGAAAAGGAACGTCGCGAGGAGGAGAAGGAGGAAAGGAGAGAACGTCGCGAGCATGAGCTTAAAATGAAAGAGTTGGAGACCCGAAATAGCTCGCCGGCGCCTAGTCTTACTTCTAACGTTCCAAGAATACGCGATCAACTTCCACCCTTTGTCGTCGGAGAGGATATGGCCAAATACCTCGTTAAATTTGAGCACGTGTGCAAACGGAATAGCATTGAGCGATCCCTCTGGGCACAGAATCTGTTAGCCTTGCTTCCTGGGGAGGCATCAGACGTAATAACTTGCTTATCGAAAGAGGCGTTTGAGAGCTACAGTGATGTGAAGGAAGCGCTACTGCGGAAGTACAAATTGTCGCCCGAAGCTTTGCGGCAGAGGTTCCGGTATGCAAAAAAGGGCAAGGAGTCGAATGTTGACTTCGCGTTTCGTCTAAAAGCCGACCTGGTGGAATGGCTGAAGGGCGAAGAGGTTTACGACGACCGCGACAAAAGCGTCGAATGCATCGCGTTGGAGCAGTTCTACCGTTGCATTGATGAGGATGTCCGGCTCTGGCTGCAAGATAGGCTAAAGGAAGTTAAGCTAAACAAGGCAGCAGAGTTAGCGGAAGAGTATTACACCCGCCGCAGCTTGCACAGCAAGGCAGTGCGCGTAGAAAAAGCAGATAGGAGAGATGGGTTTTCCGGGAAGCCCGACGAACGGAAGCAAATCACGCGTCGCGAGTTTCGGGAAGACGAGTCCCTTACCAAAGAAACTGTAAGGGAAGGACAGAATGCATCTCAGAATGATAGCGATGGTCCCACACAGCGAAACGATACGACGCGTTCTTTTGAAAAACGGAAACCGTTAACCTGCTACAATTGCAAAAAGCAAGGGCACATCGCTGCGAGCTGCCCGGAGAAAATTGCTTTTGCAGCAATACAGGAAACTCACAAAAACATACTATTGGAGCCCTATGTGCAGGAAATTAAGGTAAACGGTAAAAAGTGCCGTGCGCTTCGAGATTCTGCAGTAACTATGGACGTTGTCCACCCGTCTTTCGTCTGCTCGAGTGATTTTACGGGAGAGTGCGCTAGGATACGGCAAGTGGCCGAGGAGGAGAGTGTCTGTTTACCGATCGCAACGGTTATCGTTGAAGGAGAGTTTGGGAAACTTAACACAGAAGCCGCTGTGTCCGCCGCCCTCCCGGAGCACTTTCCCTACCTCTTCTCAAATAGCTCGGAGCAGCTGCTGAAGGATCAGGGCAAATCGTTCTTTGCCGACGTGGCGTACATGGCCCTCACGCGATCCAAAGCGCGCCCGCTGTCGAGGGAACTTGACTTTGCGTCGATGAGCGAACAGCGGTGCGGCACACGGAACGATCAAGGTAACTTGAGTGGTGAGCAGGCACGGGAGAGGCAGAGCTCGGAGGTTGGCATAGGCGAGCGGGTCCTGGAAGTGAGTGGGAGTGACACGTGCAGTGCTAGCCGCGATATGGACGCGACGCCGCAGTTAGGCGACGCGGGCTCCACACTCGCTCCGGTTTCCGCCAGCCGGCAGGAGCTGGCTGCAGTTGAAAGGGAAACTGATTCGCGAGCAACAGGAAGACTGTTCACTAGCCGATCTGAGGAAGAGCGTCAAACGGGGAGTGAAAAAAAAAGAGGGTTTCATTTTGCAAGGAATCTGGCTTATTGTACCGCCGCTACTCGGATAAGCCGGGTCGCAAATATAAGCAGCTTCTGATTCCGCGAAAATATCACCGGGAAAAATGAATGACCTCATTTGCTTCCTCAGTAGTATGTTTTCGGTCGAAGTGATTTCAAGGGGACCATTCTATTTGTCATTATTATTGCTGATTATTAATTGTTCTTGATATTTTGGTGTGTTGTTCATTTGAAAAATGGTTGTTTGAGCTTTGTGTACTAGATCGTACACCTGCCTCTTGTTGCAGCGGGAGCAAAAAGGGGGATAGCAATTCAGTTAGCTTGATTTGGATTATGGCCTTGTCTGGTGTTTGACGGGAGACAGAGGGCACTTGTTCGTGTGGGGTGTTGGCTTTTGCCGGTCGGTTTTGCAAGCTGCAGAACGACCAACCGGGACCAGTGGCGAGAAGCAAGGGCTTAGGAACGACCCGAGCGGAGCTGGTTGAGGTGCCTTGGCGACAACGCGGTGAGCCGAGCTCCTGTCCTGGCGAGTGGGACCTGGGCACGTGAAGTTACCTGGCGTCCAGACACTGGACGTGAACTTGGACGAGCCTGACGAACGTGCGCGCCTGGCATCCGAGCCACGTGGAGGCAGCTCGTCTTCCCGGCGCCTTATCTGAGGGCGGGGATGCTGTTGTGCCATTACCACAAGCCCGGATTCCGAATCTGCAAGATGCAGAATTTATCCTGCGAGCGCCCTTTGGACAAACCCGGGGCTGCGCCGAAAGGCACAGCGCCCTAATTCTCCCTTGACAAGTCAAGATGCTGAGCCGTCAGGCAGTGGTGTCCTGCGGAGAAGCATCGGCGCTCAACATGTCCAAACGTGCAACCGAGTGCCAGACAGCCCGGCGCCGCACCTCCTTTTGCCTGGAGGTCACCGCGCGCGCGAACTTTGAACCGGGTGGCCAGCGCGGTCGCTGGTTGGACCTCTCGGACGACCGTCGAGTGCTGGCTTTGTATTGGGCCGTTTGAGTGACAATGGTTTCTCGGGGATTATAAAGCCGCGAGGCGGCCGCCTGAGAAACCGGATCCGCCGACCCACCGGGAGCAGAGTGCCGCTCTCGACTGGAGTGAGATGTGTCACGCGTTTTCGCCGGACGTCGCCGTGCGGGAACAGTCGCGTTTGCGGTGAGCTCTCGGCCCCAGTGCCGATCCCTTCATGTCCTGTATAATGACCTGTATATAGTGTATAAAGTCCCTTTTGTTATTCTCACCGACGCCTGACTCGGAGTCTTCGCTACCAACGCTCTGTCACGAAACGGGTGACGAGCGCTACGGGACCACCTCAAAGTCGTAATAGTGGTGGCACCGGTGCAAAGTCGTAACACCACCGAGGATCGTCAGGACATCATGTTCCGACTGCGACCTCAGCAGAACTTGGCAATCATCAGCACACCCCAGTCACACGTAGCCGACGCATTGTACAAGGTGAGGGAGCTGAACCTTGGTCAGCGGGTCTATCCCATCACAACATATTTTGCGGCCCCAGACAACTCATGCAAGGGAATTGTTCCTGGTCTTTTGCCCGGTACACCGTCTTCCAAGCTAGTGGATGAACTTTTGGCTGCTGGAACTCAAATACTTCAAGCACTGTTGGGGACTCGGTGCTGACGCCCGTTATTGCAAATGGGTCGCAAGCCCCAAGGGTAGCGTTGGCCTGGCGGCCTGGGGCACTGGAAGCATCCGAAGGTCCCGGCAAAGCAAGAGTAGACTGGTAACGGAACAACTTGTTTATTCTAACATCGCAAAAGAGCGGCCGGTCAGGTCGACCGAAGTGGAGAGACGGGAGAGCACGTAACTCAACAGAACAAATCGTAGCCTCTCTCCTGGCGTCCGGGGGCAGCTGCTCTTATACTCTCGGCGTCGCGGGCCAGAAGTAAGGTCACGGGATGAGCCCACGCGACGGCGGAGCATGAGCCCACGCGACGGCGGAGCATGAGCCCACGCGACGGCGGAGCACGGTCGAGCCGAGAGACATGTTGAGACGAGTGTAGTGACGCATCGCCAACCCGCCGACGGACAGACCTCCTGGCTCCTCACTTGGGGAGCTCCGCTCCCCGGCTGCCGCGCTTTGACAAGCGTGGGCACACACACGCACACACGAAGACACGTGGCACTGAAACACGCCTGGACACGCTTGGCGGGGAGGCGTTGCGGCGGCGTCGAACGGGCCAAAATGTCCGCCGCTTTGAACGAAGCCCCGGCGTCCGTTGCATCCGCGCCGGCATTACCGCGCGTTGTAGGCGAAACGTAACAGACCGCCCCGCCGGGGGAAGGAGATCCCGATGGTCAGGGGACTGCATCCGCTGTCCGGAGGGATGTCGCTCGATGATGCTCATAACCGAAGTCGGGCGTCCTTTGGCGTTTCTTGAGCGCAGCGCACAGAGAAGGCCTCGTTCTCACGTTCAGGTGCACACAGGACACTGCAAAGTGACTTCGGGAGAGTTGACATTTTTGTTCTCGTTTCCGGCAAGCGTTAGAACTACGCCGAAAGTCAACCGCTCAGTCAGCAAGCACGGCACAACCCTCACTAAGCCCTGCCAGGCTCTTTCCCCTTTTATACTGCTGCCTAGTTCCTTACAGTAGTTTAGCAGCACTCAGAACGCGTCCACAAATCGGAAAATTGCACTAGAAAGCACATCATCACTTTGAAACACTACACAAAAGCAATAAGTTAAAAATCCTGCCTCAGGAAGAAAAACATCCGTAACAAGCAATTTTGAGGCTGATTCCCACGTTAGGGGCTTCGACTTAAGCCATCGGCGTTACCGTTGAGACTCCCCTTTTTGTAACGCACCTCAAAGGAATATTGTTGCAAAGCGAGGCTCCAGCGCAGGAGGCGGCCATTTTTGGGAGAGATGGTCTGCAGCCATTGGAGAGGGCAGTGATCCGTCTCAATGATAAACCTCGAGCCAGCTAGGTAACATGACAATTTCTGAACGGCCCACACGATACACGCACACTCTTTCTCGGTGGCGCTGTACGCCTGCTCACGACTCCTCAGCTTACGACTAGCATACAGGACGGGGTGTTCTACTTCTCCATTTTCCCGTTGGCACAGTACAACGCCCATGCCTCGCTCACTAGCATCACACTGAACAACGAACCCTTTTGTGTAGTCGGGCGATCGTAGCACAGGCTGGCTTGTTAGGGCGCTCTTTAGGGCGCTAAAAGCTCTTTCCTTTGTCTCGTCCCAGACGACTGTTTGCGGCTCTGTCTTTCTTAGAGCATCCGTTAGGGAAGCCGCGATATCAGAGTACCTGGGGATGTACCTCTGATAGTAGCCGGCGACACCTAAGAACGACCGAATATCGGTCTTCGTGCGCGGTTGCGGGAAGTCTCGCACAGTGGTCACCTTTATTTCAGAGGGGCGGCGACGACCCCGACCAATCACGTGACCGAGGTAGACAACCTCGGCCTGTGCTAACTGGCACTTGGGAGCCTTGACTGTCAAGCCCGCATCGCGCAGGCGGGTTAGCACTGCCCGCAAGTGCGCCATATGCTCAGGCCAGGATGCGGAGAATATCGCTACGTCGTCTAGATACGGTAAAGCGAATTCTTGCTGTCCCCGCAACACTTTATTCATGAGGCTTGAAAAGCAGTATGGCGCGTTCTTCAAACCAAAACTCAAAACTTTAGGACGGAATGTCCCCATTGGTGAAATGAACGCCGCATACCTACTAGCCTCTTCTGTAAGTGGAACCTGCCAATAACCCCTGACAAGATCTAGGGTGGAAATAAACTGAGCGCTACTCACTCTCTCAAGGCGCTCCTCGATGTTAGGGATCGGATAAATTTGATCCTTAGTGATGGAATTAAGCCTGCGGTAGTCGACGCAAGGACGAGGTTCCTTGCCCGGTACCTCAACTAAAATCAAAGGGGAGGTATAATCACTCTCACCCGCCTCAATAACACCGAGCTGTAGCATTTTCTTTACCTCAGCCTCCATAATATCGCTCTGGCGGGGTGACACCCGGTACGCCTTGGATCGTACTGGCTCTGGGGAGGTAAGTTCTATGTCATGAGTAAGGACAGAAGTCCTACCAGGCCTCTCAGAGAACAGACCTTGAAACTCTTGTAAGAGCTGGTGTAGTTCGGTTTTCTGCTCAGGCGACAGCGATGCTTTACTTATTAAGTCACTAATGACTTGATCGGTGTCTTTCCTGTTCATCACTGAGCCTAGTCCCGGAAGCTCGACCGGAAGCTCTTCGTGAACGTTTACCATCATGCACACCACTGCTTCCCGTTGCTTATAGGGTTTGAGCAGATTACAGTGGTAAACTTGCTGTGCTTTCCGCTTTCCTGGCAGACTCACCACGTAGTTAACGTCCGACAGTTTTTGAACAATCCGTGCTGGGCCCTCCCACTGCACGTCGAGTTTGTTCTTTAGCGATGTGCGCAATATCATGACCTCATCGCCCACCTCAAAACGACGGGCCCTGGCTGTCCGATCATAATAAACCTTGGCCCTCTGCTGGGCCTTTGCCATTGCTTCACCTGACAACTCCTGTGCCCTTCTTAAGCGTTCGAGGAGCTTAAGCACGTACTCTACCACGACTGGGTCGTCGCCCCTGCCTTCCCATGATTCTCGAAGCATGCGAAGCGGAGATCGCAGCGAGCGACCGTACACCAGCTCAGCTGGCGAAAACCCCGTAGCCGCATGCGGCGCGGTCCTTAATGCAAACATCACTCCAGGCAGACACAGCTCCCAGTCAGTTTGATGTTCAAAACACAATGCTCTCAACACGCGCTTCATGACGGAGTGGAGCTTCTCAACGGAATTCGACTGGGGGTGGTGCACTGAGCTGTGTAACAGCCTTACCCCGCACCTTTCGAGAAAGGCTGTCGTCAAAGCGCTAGTAAACACTGTACCCTGATCTGACTGGATTTCTGCTGGAAAACCAACTCGCGCAAATATGGACAGTAGTGCATTGACTATCTCAACTGAGCTGAGTTCTTTAAGCGGCACTGCTTCAGGGAACTTTGTCGCTGGGCAGATCACAGTCAAAATGTGTCGGTACCCCGTGGCTGTTACCGGCAGAGGTCCCACTGTATCAATAACGAGCCGTCTAAAAGGCTCCGTAATGATAGGTACCAACTTCAACGGCGCCCTCGATTTGTCCCCTGGCTTGCCCACCCGCTGACAGGTGTCGCATGTCTTCACAAAGTGGTCTGCGTCCCGAAAACACCCTGGCCAATAGTACTCTTGCAAGAGACGGTCCTTAGTTTTCGTAACTCCTAGGTGTCCGGACCACGAACCCCCATGCGACAAGCGCAACAGATCCTGACGATAGCATTGAGGCACGATCAGCTGATCGAACTCCACTCCCCTGCGGTCTAGATACTTCCGGTACAGGACCCCACCTCTTTCCACAAAGCGAGCATTTTTCTTGGCGATACCTTCCTTGACAATGCAGCGCATGTTTTCTAGGCTGCCATCCTTCTTTTGCTCGGCTATCAAAGCCGACCGGCTGACTTTTAGCAACCTGTTAAGTCCGTCTGACGTAGGCGCGATGAGCAAATCTGGAGACAGCTCTTCTAACTTTCCCGTGTCGGGATTTTCCTCTCCAGTATCTGGTGCCTTTAACGCTACAGGCTCAATTTTATTCAGTTCGGGCGTGCTCTGAATACCAGCTTGCTGCGCCTCTGACCCTTTCTCATCGTTCAACAACGTTGGCCCCGCAACTACCGCCTTTGCAGCGAGCTCCCGAACCTTCGATCTGGTTAAGGCCTGAACGCTAGCCTCACCAAACAAAAGCCCCTTCTCGCGCAGGAGGTGATCGGACCTGTTCGAAAATAGGTACGGGTACTGGGGGGGCAGCATAGATGACACTGCGGCCTCCGTCTCAAGTGCTCCGAAAGGTCCTTCAATAAGCACTTTTGCTACCGGCAGACACACGCTATGAGCTTCCACTGCTTGCTTGATCCATGCGCACTCGCCCGTGAACATATCGGGTTCTACGTAAGAGGGGTGAACTACATCCATTGTAGCTGCGGAATCGCGAAGCACTCGGCACTCTTTCCCGTTCACGAGGAGGTCTCGCATGTAAGGCTCGAGAAGCTTCATGTTCTCGTCAGTGCTGCATAAAGACAAAAACACGACTTTTGTTTTTGTTTCTGGACACTGCGCCGAAAAGTGACCCGGCTTCTGGCACGTATAACAAACGCGCGCTTGCCTCGTCTCGAACCGCTTTCTGCGTTCGGCTTCGGTTGCCGCCGTCTCCTTACGTTCGGTCGGACTGCTTTCACTCGCATCCGAACTACGTGTGTCCCCCTTTGCTCTCATGGGCGTGAACTTTGGCCTCTCAAACTTGGAGCCAAATTCACCCTTTTGACCGTCCTTAGCTCCACGAGCCCGACGCGTCACAAACTCCTCGGCTAGCTCAGCGGCTCGAGCCACCGTACTAACGTCTGGCCTATCCAAGACCCAGTACCGCACGTTCTCAGGTAACCGACGATAAAACTGTTCTAGCCCGAAACACTGCAGAACTTTCTCGTGGTCACCAAACGCTTTCTCTTCTTTGAGCCACTCCTGCATGTTTGACATAAGCCTGTAGGCAAACTCTGTATATGACTCACTTCTGCCTTTCTCGTTTTCCCGAAACTTCCGACGGAACGCCTCCGCTGACAGCCTGTACTTTTTTAGCAGACTCGATTTCACTTTGTCGAAATCCTCTGCCTCCTCTCTCTCCAAGCGAGCGACTACGTCGGCCGCCTCGCCGGGTAGCAAAGTGAGCAAGCGCTGTGGCCACGTTTCCCGAGAGAACCCCTGCTTCTCGCACGTTCGCTCAAAGTTAACCAGGAACAAACCAATGTCCTCTCCAAGCTTAAACGGCCGCATCAGGTCAGTCATTTTGAACAATACTCGTTCTCCTGCACCGTGTGCCTGACTTCCATTACGAGCGCGTTCCATCTCTAACTCGAGACGCTTCATTTCCAAAGTGTGTTGACGGTCGCGCTCTTCTTTTTCTTTCTCTTTTTGTTCTTTTAGTTCGCGCTCCTGTTTCTCTTTTTGCTCTTTAAGTTCGCGCTCCTGTCTTTTTGCCGTCTCCCTCTCCTCAATGGTCTCAAGGCATTCCGACAGCTCGTCATCCTCAGCTTCTAACTCAAGAATAGCCCGTAGCAGTTCTGGTTTTCTGAGTTTGTCTGAGACATCCAGACCCAACTCTCTTGCAAGCTCCAGCAATTTCGGTTTGCGCAACGACTTCAAATCCATGGCTGCTCTGAATGCTGCTTTCTCTACTGCCTACTATTGTCTTGCCGTAAACTAACCCGGCAGCAACGACAACCACAATTACCAGCTCTGTTTCTGACACTAACAAAAGCCTGGCAAAACTCAGAAGAAGAAAGTCCCGCACTCACCAAACCTCGCAGCCAAGAATTCAGCGCAGTCGTTCCGCTGCAGGCAACCAGTCATCACACAGGGCTCGTTGCACTGCTCCCGGATGGTCGTTGTGCTGCTCAGCATACATTCAACCGCATCTCTTCGCTGCTGGCCTCCGTTGTCGCGATCTCACCGCTGGCAACCAGCTGTTGGGGACTCGGTGCTGACGCCCGTTATTGCAAATGGGTCGCAAGCCCCAAGGGTAGCGTTGGCCTGGCGGCCTGGGGCACTGGAAGCATCCGAAGGTCCCGGCAAAGCAAGAGTAGACTGGTAACGGAACAACTTGTTTATTCTAACATCGCAAAAGAGCGGCCGGTCAGGTCGACCGAAGTGGAGAGACGGGAGAGCACGTAACTCAACAGAACAAATCGGAGCCTCTCTCCTGGCGTCCGGGGGCAGCTGCTCTTATACTCTCGGCGTCGCGGGCCAGAAGTAAGGTCACGGGATGAGCCCACGCGACGGCGGAGCATGAGCCCACGCGACGGCGGAGCATGAGCCCACGCGACGGCGGAGCACGGTCGAGCCGAGAGACATGTTGAGACGAGTGTAGTGACGCATCGCCAACCCGCCGACGGACAGACCTCCTGGCTCCTCACTTGGGGAGCTCCGCTCCCCGGCTGCCGCGCTTTGACAAGCGTGGGCACACACACACACACGCACACACGAAGACACGTGGCACTGAAACACGCCTGGACACGCTTGGCGGGGAGGCGTTGCGGCGGCGTCGAACGGGCCAAAATGTCCGCCGCTTTGAACGAAGCCCCGGCGTCCGTTGCATCCGCGCCGGCATTACCGCGCGTTGTAGGCGAAACGTAACAGCACGAATGATGGGTCAAACCAACGTTGCGTTGGTAACATTTGAAGGACTTAAAGTGCCTCGTTACGTGCGTTTCTATGGTGCAGAACTCCGCTGCCACCCCCATCGACCCCGCCAACTGGTTTGCAAGATATGTCACAAGCTCGGCCATTGGGCTGATTACTGTCCTAAGCCGCACGTGGTCATTTGCGTGACGTGCGGGACTGAAAACCCCACTCCGTCGCATCCGTGCACCCCGCACTGCAGATCCTGTGACGGGACCCACCCTACAAAGGATCCAAACTACCCACGGCGTGATAGGCAGACACTGTGGGGAGCACACGCGCCCATCTTCCCCCGCACCGTCGCGTCGAGAGCCGGCCTAGACGGGGGAGAGGCAGACCATGCCTTCTCCCGATTCTCCCTCGCTCTCGCGACGCGCGCGCGCCCTTCCTCCCCGACTCGCGGGCAGGTAGCTGACGGGCAAGGAGGACATTCCCCTCGCCCAGGTAAAAAGGTAGAAAACAGCGTGACCGGGGGAGACCCTCTCTCTCTGAGGCCGGACCCATAACCTGCCGGACTGGAGTACCTGCCGCTACTCGTGAGTGACCACGTTGCCTGACTATCCCGGGCAACGAGGCCAGCCTATTTATTGCTATTACAGAGAGGACGCCCCTCTGCCAGTGTTCTTTATTGTCGGTAGCAATAAACGTTCTTACAGTTGACGCCGCTGGTTGTCTTATTCGTTCGAACCCGACGTAGCCGCGATTCCCGCGCTACGGGTTGGGGAGTAACACAAAGCGACTGCGTGGGGCTAGATCCGGAGCTCGCCTTCAGCCCTAGCCGCACGCAGAGTGGAACCCCCACAACACTGAACAAAGCTTGGGTGCGGAAAGCTCTCGAGAAAGAGCAGAGTGAACGCCAACCCTCCCGCGACCCGACCACAACCACAGATACGGCGGAGACCCGAACGTCACGCGCCCCAATGAAGGAGACCAGACAAGTCCGGTCGGACACCCGTTCGAGATCCCGTCGCAAGCTGCGGACCCGCTCCAAATCTCGGTCCCGATCCCCCGAGGCATCGGTGCGCCTCCCGGAGAAGCGCCCTCCTTCCCCATCTTCCCAACAACCCTACAAGAAAGCCCTGCAGACCAACGCCCCAGCCAAGGTGACCCTGGTCCCTCCAGGGGTGCAGCGGATCCCGGAGAAGAAAACAGCAATGGAGGCACCTCTGGGAGGTAGGTCAGACTGGGGGTCCCCCACAGCTCGCTCCGCCCCGTAAATATCTCCATACCCCTTCCCCTACCAATTTGTTATCAACTCCCGATCCTCTAATAAAATAGCCCGCCTACGGCGTGACATGGAGGCGCGCTGTGAGCGCCTGCAAAAACAAATGGACGCGCTGGTAGCAGACATGAGCACTAGTATGCTGGCGGATCTGGACAGGATAGGACGCCAAATGGAGGACCTTCGAATAGGGATTACGGAGCAAGTGAAATCATGTATAGAGTGCACTTTCGCACGCATGCAAGCTCCTGAGCTTAGCGGTTACAACGAAAGCGGGCTTTCCGATCAAGGCTCTCAGCCGCAACCTTCAAATGTTGGCACCCGACGCCCGCATCCCTATGCACGACCGCCTGCTTCCTCTCGCGATGATGATGGCACCGCGTAACGCGGAGCAACTAGTGGTGTGGCAGTGGAATTGTAGGGGATTCCGCCAAAAGCGAGGTTCCCTACAGCAGTATATCGCCACATCCACGAACCCTCCCGATGTCATCCTCTTACAGGAAGTGAATTGCACCCCTTCTTTAACCGGCTACAGCACGCTCTCGGGTGTCTCTCCTCTTGTGGGAGCCTTAGATTCGAAACATGTTACATGTCGCATGCATACGACTAGCATTGACATTCCTCACCAAATATTGGAAATAATTACGCAAGGTAAACGCAGCGAGAGTCTCTTTATACTCAATGTATACAGTTCCCCCCGTTCGCGTACGCACTGTTTTCAGCACCTACTAACAGAATTTGGTAGATTTGGACGGGTTTGTGTGGTAGCCGGCGACTTTAACGCTCAACATACTGCATGGGGTTACGTTAAATCGCAGGCTAAAGGGACCCGCTTATGGAATGTCATCTGCAACAAGAGATACACACTGCTTACTGACCCAGAGCACCCCACTCGGATAGGCAACCGCGTATCTCGTGACACCTGCCCTGACCTCACCTTCGTGCGCAATACTGGCCCAATCGTTGCGCACGGGCCTTTAGAGGCGCACCTTGGCAGTGACCACTACATTGTGGTGACCACCTTGTCATTACGGGGTGCGCGCAGGCCCGAGCGGAATGTGCGTATAACGGATTGGACGAAATTCAGGGAAAGTCGCCAGGACCCACCTGAGGGCCAGGGGTACGAATGCTGGCTTGACTCTCTGGCACAAGATCTAGAGGCCACCACGTGCACACTGCGCACCACAACCGAGACACCAGACATAGACCCGTATTTACCTCATCTTCGGAACGCCCGCAGAACGTTGACACGACGATGGAAACGACAACGCCTCAACCGCAAACTTAGGAAACGTATAAATCAAATTACACGGGAATCCCTGGAGTATGCAGAGACCCTTACGAGGAATAACTGGCGAGGATTTTGCGATCGCCTCTCAGGCACATTGAGCTCAGCAAAAACGTGGTCGATTCTTCTCTCACTCACAGACCCCACCACAACAAAGGGAAAAACATTTCAACAGCTCCACATCCTAATGCACGAGGACAGCGACGATGTCTCGACACTCCTCAGGGAGCTAGAGAAGCATTTCATACCCACAGGCCCGCCGCCGCAGTACCCTGACTATCCTTATGTAGGCGAGGCGAACGAATTGCTCGATGCAGACATCACATCGGACGAGGTGCGGGCGGTCCTACAAGACCTACGCCGCAACACGGCACCGGGAGCCGACCACATCCGATTCGCCATCCTTCGTAACCTCAGTGACGCGGATATTAACCACCTCACCCATATCTTCAATGATTGCTGGCGCAAGGGCATGCTTCCCCAAGCATGGCGACACGCCGACATCACACTGATCCCCGAGCCGGGCAAGCCTGTTAAGGGATCTCCCTAACATCATGCATTGGTAAGCTCATGGAGCATGTACTCTTGCGGCGTCTGCAGCCCTTCCTCGAAGAAAAATAATTCTTTTCTAACTCTGAATGCGGATATCGAGCTCATCTGTCTGCCAAACATGTGCTTTTACAATTGCGGGAGGAGGTCATAGGACCTCCGTCGTGCGCCCAAACGAGAGCACTCATCGCCTTAGACCTAAAAGGGGCATTCGATAATGTTGAACATGACCTCATCCTTCGCACTGTTGCACATTCGCAGTGTGGAATTCGTATGTACAACTATATCCGCGCATTTCTTCGAGATCGCACAGCCACCGTAGGAATGGGACCGCATCGATCCGGTACGATTCGCCTTGTAGGACGTGGGACACCCAGGGCTTAGTTCTTTCCCCTACTCTATTCAATATCGCTCTCGCACGGCTCCCCCGGCTACTCGACCAGATCCCTGATGTCGCCCACGCTATTTATGCGGACGACATTACTATCTGGTCGACGCGGGGTTCCGACGGAGCCATCCAGAACCTACTGCAGCAAGCAGTCGACACAGTTTCCGAGTACGCGAGAAAATGCGGCTTAAGATGTGCTCCGGAAAAGTCGGAGCTCATAATCATTCGCCCCAGCAGCCGTTCCTCTACTCCCCCTATCACTGTGCACGTGGATGGCATACCCATACCACAGGTTAATCATGCTCGAATCCTCGGCCTACACGTCCAAGCGGATGGCAGGTCTAACTATACTGTTGCCCTTCTATCCAGACAGATTGAGCAAATTCTGGCCATGATCCGGAGGGTCTCCAACAGGCGCTCGGGCCTTCGAGAAGAGGACCTGCTGCGCTTGGTGGAGGCATGCGTGATCAGCCGGCTTACATACCATCTCCCATTTCAGCGGTTGACCCAAGCGCAACAACTTCGCATAGACGCAATGATTCGAAAAGCGACGAAGCTGACCCATGGCCTTCGGAATTATACTTCCACACGCCGTCTCCTTAACTCAGGGACACATAACACACTAGGTGAGCTGCTAGAGGCACATTGGGTCAGCCAGCGCCAGCGGCCTCCTACTCACTCCTACTGGCCGCCACCTTCTCACACGGCTAGGATACTCTGTCCCACCCCTTGAGTCTGAGACCCGTCCAACGATCTTGTCGTCAGCGATACGCCAAGCACTAAGTATTCATCCATTGCCACGTAATATGCACCCCGAGCATGACAAAGGACGGCGCAAAGCCCGTGTACGATACCTTGGCCGCATGCTTGCAAACATCCCGGAAACACATACTTTATAGGCGGACACATCACGTAGTCAAGAGGGCTATACCTCGGTAGTTTTGGATGGCACCGAATCCCTGAGAGACTCTGCTACAATGCGCGTAACAAATGCCGCTTACGGAGAAATTCTCGGTGTTGCTCTTGCAATTCGATACGCCATCCGTGTTCCTGAGGAAGTGTATATATTGACGGACTCGCAACAGGAATGCCGGGCGTTCCTATCAGGACATGGCATCCCGAGAGCGGCGCACCAAAGTCTCAAACAGATCCCGCAAAATGCACCAACCACACCTCCCCGCATCCACTTACTCGGGGCCCCTGGTCACACCTTGCTGCTGGGTAACGAACGCGCACACGGGGTTGCCCGAGAAATTTCCCTTCGGGCGGCTCGGCATGGTGAGGCCACTGGTTCAGGGTGGGGGGATCCCTTGCTTTGTTACAAAGACATCCTACGTCATTATACACGCATTCGTCGCACCCACGCCGCACCACCACCGTCCTTCTCGCGAGAGGAAGCAGTGGCATTACGCCAGTTACAAACCGCAACTTTTCCAAATCTTGTCTCTCTCAATAAATTCTACCCACACTATTTGCAGATCGTTGCCCTGGCTGTGGCAGCTCGCCCACAATCTTCCACGTCACGATTGAGTGCACTGCAAACCTTTTTCATCCCTTGCCAACTCTCTTTTACCCCCTGCGCAACAAAGAGCTGTGGGACGATGCCCTCCGCGACGGACCTCCCGAGGTCCTCCGAGCTGTGATACAACGGGCTCGAAACATCGCCGGAATCATCTTAGGGACCCTGGACTGAGGGTTCCTCCCACACCGCTCTCGCCGTTCAAATATTAATAATAAATATGTTTTACTCTCTCTCTCTCTCTCAGGAACAGCAAAATGCCACTACTCCCACAAAGTGATTTCAAGATCGTGATACGACCAAGAGGAGGCCTCGACGTTGCCACCACCGGAACCATGCGCCTCGCATCGGCCATTTACTGGGCGGTGTTAGGGTTGGCGTCTGGCATCACGTGTTGAAAGGAATTTCAACCGACCATCTCACCCTGCCTCGTCGAAATGAGGCGTGACTTCGCCTGCTATTGTTGGCGTGCCTATCCACGTGCAAAACAGAACTTTGTCTCACCCGACCTTCTTCCACCAGGCCTCGTTGAAATGAAGCGTGACTTTCTAATGCGCCATGACCGTTTCGAGTGTCTGCCTGTCTGCCGGAAGCCCCGCAGTGTACAGGCCTATTTTGTGTGTGTATGTGTGCGTGGGTGTGCGAGTTTAGATAGACCCTTTTCTCGAATTGGACCTAGAGAACTTCCATGAACCAGCAACGCGCAGAAGGGGTGGACATGCGTCTACAATTTCAGGACGCGCGACGACTTCTTCCTTTCAGCAGGCTCGGTATAACCAGAGGAAGAGGCGCCCTCTTTCTGTGCCGGTCACGTGATGTCGACGGAAGCAAGATCCCGCCCACGATTGTAGAGAGCCTATTTAAGGGGCTCCGAAATGTACTTTTAAAACACTTCATGCTCTTCTCATTTTCTTTCATCTACCTTTGAATAAACCGTGCAAGTTTCGCACTAGAAAATCGTCTCGCCCTTGCTTGGCCGCCATGGTCTACCGGATGCGTGCAGCCCGCCGACAACGCCACGCTACCCAATAAGTAACATCGGTCGAGCTTCTATAGGCAGGCGTCGCTACTTCTCGGCAGCAGTACGATACGCTACCATGGAGTACGCAACAGACTGACTGGCAGCGATTGGGATACGAAACCTTGGAAACCCCAACTTGGACGACAACTACGAGATCGTAGCCTCTTTGTCCTGGCGACAACCTTCGGAAGGAAGGTGTCAGGATTCATGAGTGCATATGGTGAGTACACGGCTTTTCTTCACTAAGATATCACTTGGCTTTACGTATTTTTTGGAAAGTACAATGCGGTGATTTTTTTTATTTAACCGTTGACGGAAGCTTTGAGTACGTCAAGGTTGTTATAGAGTGAAGAGGTAGCAGAACTAGGGCAGCCATGAACTTGAAGGCACTAAAGAAGCCAGAATTGTTGAGCTTGGCCAAAGAGTTGGGCCTCCAAATTGCCGAATCAAAGAGAAAGCCGGAGATCATAGAGGCGATCGAAGCGATCGGGGCAGACGGCGATGAACTGAAGGAATGCCTAGAGAGCATTGCAGAGGCAGAGCGCCTAGAGAAAGAGCAAAAAGAGCGTAAGCGCCTAGAGGAAAAGGAAGAGCGTGTTGCCCACGACGCACTCGAAATGAAGCGCCTAGTGATTGAGCTCTTGAAAGCTCAAAATTCTGAAAGACCTAGCCCAGGGGCACGGGAAAGCGAGCGCAGAATGACAGACTTGATGGCACCCTACGCAGTAGGAGGGCACATAGGTCTTTTTCTGGTACAGTTTGGGCGCACGTGTGAGAAGGCAACATTCGCGAGAAACACGTTGCCGCAACGCTTGCTTACGTTACTGCCACGTGAGGTAGCTGATATCATTGCCCGCATGGGGAAAGAAGAAGCAGAGGACTTCGATGAAGTCAAAGGAAATCTGTTTAAAAAGTACAGATTATCAGTGGAAGCATTCAGGCGGAAATTCAGGGAAGTCGAGAAAAACAAAAGTGAGACACACTCAGATTTTGCATACACCTTGGAGGTAAACCTGAAATAATGGCTCAGAGAAGAGGGTGCACTCGTCGATGCCGAAAAGACAATGCAGTGCGTTGCTTTAGAACAATTCTACCGCTGGCTGTCAGTAAACATCAAGTATTGGGTTCAGGATAGGCCAGGCGTAGACACTGTTACGAGAGCGGCCGATCTCGCTGAGGAGTACGTAATTCGCCGTGCGGACGAAGGCAACGAAGCTCCTAAGAAGGAGATGAATAAATACAGACCCGACAAGCCAAAGCGATGGTCAAAGTCGAGTCGGTATAAAACAATGGAAAGGTCAGATTCGGTGAAAACTAGTGACGAGGACAGCGAGGGAGAGAAGGAACCACCCGAACGGAGTGCAGAAAGGCAGACGGGAAAAACTGTCGAGGCAAAGAAACCAGTAGTTTGCTATAACTGCCAGCAAACGGGGCATATCTCCGTGGGGTGCAGAAATCCCAAACTAGTATTGATGTCACTAAGTAGTAACGTGGAAAATCTGAGCTTACTAGAACCATACATTCGAGACCTCGTGGTAAACAGCAAACCGTGTAGAGTGCTTCGCGACTCGGCAGCCACAATGGACGTAGTGCATCCGTCGTACGTAGAGGAAGGCCAATTCACAGGAGAATGTGCTTCGATAAGGCAAGCCGTAGAGGCCTCCAGTGTTTGTCTCCCTGTGGCCAAGATTCGTATCGAAGGCCCTTTTGGAGTACTGGACACTGAAGCTGCCGTCTCGGCACATCTCCCGCCGCGGTATCCATATTTGTTTTCTAACAAATCAGAGGATTTGCTGCGACGCAGAGGAATCGAGTTTAGTGAGGGAACAGTGCAAGCCCTAACTCGTTCCAAGGCAAGGCAGCTCGCGGCCACGGCAGTGTACGAAGGTCCTGTGGTGGAGGAAATAGGTTTGACGGAGGATTCTTCAACCAGCATCAAACAGGAAAGCCCTATAGGGGATAATACGGAAAGTGCACCAGCTAAGGAAAAGGTCACGAAAGCAGCGGAGACTGAAATGTCTCGCGAGGCAGAATGCAGAAAGTTATTGAACGTAAGCCCTGCCACGTTGATCGCAGAGGAGGAAATCCGTGAGGCACAAAGCAATGCTTGATTACTGAGCATTACTATGAACATTACTATGACAGGACGGCTCGCACGCGACGCTTTGAAGTTGGGGAAAAGGTAATGATCCTGAAACCCTCGTTCAATAACCAACCTTAGGAGATGCCTGTCGACTTTCCAGAGTTAACAGCAGTGACGGAGGCAAAGGACATTCACGAGACCATTGACAAGTTAGTAGAACAGGCGGAGTTGAATCCCAATCAAAGGGCCCAACTGAGCGAACTCGTGTTTGAATCTAAAGATGTATTTTCAGACACACCGGGCAGGACCACTGCGATTGTTCACGATATCGAGTTAACCTCGTCGGACCCAGTTCGTTCGAAAGCTTATCGCGTTTCGCCTCGTCAACGTGAAGTCATGACCACTGAAATAAACAAGATGTTAGAGCTAGGTGTAATTGAGCCAGGAGAGAGTGATTATACCTCGCCTCTTATCTTGGTTGAGGTCCCAGGAAAGGAGCCGCGACCATGTATCGACTACCGCAGGCTCAATTTAATCACGAAGGACCAGACTTATCCAATGCCGCATATCGAAGAAAGGCTTGAGAAAGTGAGCAGTGCTAATTTCGTCTCTACGCTCGATTTAGTCAGAGGGTATTGGCAGGTTCCGTTGACCGAGAGGGCAAGCAGGCTTGCGGCGTTTATTTCCGCGATGGGAACCTTTCGTCCGAAAGTCCTGAGCTTTGGATTGAAGAATGCGCCGTATTGCTTTTCTGGCCTTATGGACCAGGTGCTACGAGGAATGGAGGACTTTGCACTTCCGTATCCCGATGACATAGCAATCTTTTCTTCATCATGGGCCGACCATATGCAACGCCTGCAAACCGTGCTGTGTCGTCTACGAGAGGCCAACTTAACTGTTAAGGCTCCCAAATGCCAATTAGGGCGCGCGGAGGTAGCTTATCTAGGTCATGTAATAGGGCAAGGCCATCGTCGGCCTTCCGAAGTTAAACTGACCGCCATAGACAACTTCCCGCAACCACGCACCAAGCGGGACATCAGATCATTCCTTGGCTTGGCGGGTTATTATCAAAGATATATCCCTCGATATTCCGAGATTGCGAGTTCTTTAACAGATGCTCTCAGAAAAACAGAACCACAAACGGTAAAGTGCGATGACGCAAAAGAAAAGGCTTTTAGTATGCTGAAGAACGCACTAACGAGTCAGTCAGTGTTGAACGCGCCCGACTACTCTAAGCCATTCATTCTTCAGTGTGATGCCAGCGACCGGGGGATGGGGGTGGTGCTCTGTCAAAAGAGAGATGACGAGAACGAACACCCTGTACTGTACGCCAGTAGCAAGCTTTCAGTTCGTGTGGAAGCATACAGTGCACAAGAATAGGAATGCGCCTGCGTAGTATGGGCGGTGCAGAGGCTAGCTTGCTGTATCGCGGGTTCAAGGTTCACCATAGAGACTGAACACTGTCCCCTCACATTGCTGCAGTCCATGTCTATGAAGAATGGTCGTCTTTTGCGCTGGAGCTTGGCTCTTCAACAGTACACCTTCGGTATTCGCTACAAGAAGGGTGAGCGCAACGACGATGCCGATCGTTTGAGTCGTTGCCCCTAGAGTAACGAAAGCCTCATGCTTACCCGGGTTTCCGTGGCATTTTTACGTTCGTTCATACGTTTTTCCGAAGTGAAGCCGATTGTTAGCTGATTTTAATAACCACGTCTTAACGCTTTCAAGAAATGGCTGTTTTTAGTGTTCAGGGGGGAGGACGCACGTAGGGAATGGGAAAGGTGTAGCAGGTTCTTTTTTTTTTTTTAAAGCCGGGTGTGTCTTGGGGGAGGGTGGCCTTGCGCTCGCTGCTTTGTGGTTGTGGGTCCGGCACTGTTCTGGGGTGATTGCTTGCCTACGCAGGAGACGAAAAGTTGCGAGACCTGCTTGCAAAACCAATTTCACCGGACCGGATCAGGGAAAAAAGTCACAAGAGCGCCACGAGGACTGAGGACCACTCCCAGGAATCTACCTGCTACGAACTAAGGGTTCGTCACTTCTAAGGGGAATTCTGCTACCGAGACACTGATCCCTCGTACATCGGCTCCTGGCCCCTACCGCGGGATCTTCCTCCCCCGCCGGAGATGCTGTTAGGGTTGGCGTCTGGCATCACGTGTTGAAAGGAATTTCAACCGACCATCTCACCCTGCCTCGTCGAAATGAGGCGTGACTTCGCCTGCTATTGTTGGCGTGCCGATCCACGTGCAAAAAGAACTTTCGCTCACCCGACTTCTTCCACCAGGCCTCGTCGAAAGGAAGCGTAATTTTCTAATTCGCCATGACCGTTTCGAGTGTCTGCCTGTCTGCCGGAAGCCCCGCAGGGTACAGGCCTCTTTTGTGTGTGTACGTGTGTGTGGGTGTGCGAGTTTAGAGAGACCCTTTTCTCGAATTGGACCTAGAGGAGAACTTCCACGAACCCACAACGCGCAGAAGAGGCGGACAGGCGTCTACAATTCCAGGAGGTGAGACGACTTCTTCCTTTCAGCAGGCTCGGTATAACCAGAGGAGGAGGGGGCCTCTTTCTGTGCCGGTCACGTGACGTCGACGGAAGCAAGATCCCGCCCACGATTGTAGAGAGCCTATTTAAGGGGCTCCAAAATGCACTTTTAAAACAATTCATGCTCTTCTCATTTTCTTTCATCTACCTTTGAATAAACCGTACAAGTTTCGCACTACAAAATCGTCTCGCCCTTGCTTGGTCGCCATGGTCTACCGGATGCCTGCAGCCCGCCGACAACGCCACGCTACCCAATAATTAACGTCGGTCGAGCTTCGATAGGCAGGCGTCGCTACTTCTCGGCAGCAGTACGATACGCTACCATGGAGTACGCAACAGCGGCCAACGTACCGGCGTAAGAAGCAGGGGAGGACGCGGTGTGCTCCAACAACCACCAGAACATAGTCGTGAGTACGCCCCACGCTACTCACGCCGCTAAGTATTCAGGTAGAAGCCATCACCATCGGTGATCGCCGCCACGAGGTCAGTGCCTACGAGACGGCCCCCGACTTCACGGTGAAGGGGATCATCAGGGGAATCCCGTTGGAGGAGGACGCCAAGTTCATTCCCACCAACATCGTTCACGCACGCAACCCCCACACCCTGGCAGCCAAACGACTCAGTAATACCAACACGGTCATAGTGGCCTTTTAAGGACCGCGAGTGCCCTCCTACGTCAGGTACGGCGGCGGCCTCCTTTGCTGCGCCCCGTATCGCAAGCAAATCGACATGTGTCACTGCTGCGGGAGACTCGGTCACCGCATGGACGTGTGCCCCAATCCTCAGGACAATGTGTGCCGTGGTTGTGACGCCCTTAACCCAGGCCCCGACCACCAGTGCTCCCCCCGTTGCAAACTGTGCGGGGGAACACACATTACGGCGGATCGCAACTGCCGCGCAAGATACAAGACCCCCTAAGTCGTGACAAAAAGGCAATGGGAACGACACAGGGCCGCCGAGGAGGCAGCCGCCAATGTCACCAGCCCTGCTCAAGATCCGCAGCCGAGGCCGCTCCCGGTCCCGGAGCCGCCCCCAGACTCCCCGGCTGCAGCAGCAGCAACACCGGTCTCGCAGCCACACCCCCAGAAGGACCCCAACGAGACACCGAGACCACCGAGAACGTGAGCTGGGGAGATCCGGTCACGGGAAAACGAGCACCAAACGCGAAGGCTGGCGACAAAACACCCGCTAAGACAGAAACGGAGATAACTAAATTAACACAGGCGATACAAGCGCTGCAGAAGCAAATAGAACACATGCAGACACAGATTCGTGGAAAAGACGATCTGATACAACTCCAGCATGCCGTGAAAAGCGGTACCGATACAGAGGCCATGCAGGTAACTCAAGAACCCATAGACGACGACGAGGTCGTATGCCCCGACACTAACCGCAGACCTATTCCCACACAGGCCACACAGCCCACGCAGGGAACAGAAGAGGAACCCATAGAGGACGACGAGGTCGAATTCCCCGATGCTAAACGGAGACCCACTCCCACCCTTACAGGCAACACGACCCAAGCGCACGCGCGCAGCGATACGCGACGCGCGCATAGATGCACTCGAGGCTCGCTTAAGCAATCTCGAGGAAACTATCATCGCGTCCATCACGCGTACCATCCAGCGCAGCTTGGAGCGCGTTCACCTCAGACTGTCCAGATTAGAAGCCGCCAACAGCACTATCGTACCGCCGCATAGGGAAGCGGCGCAACACATGTAACAAATATAAACATGGCCCGACACCCATCGAAACAAAAACACACGATATGGCAGTGGAACTGCAGAAGTTACCAAAACAAACGAGTGCACCTATAAGAATACCTGAAAACGATCCCCGAACGCCCAGACGTCATCATACTGCAATAAACAAACGGTCCCGCCAAACTCGCGGGGGTACCAGTCTATAACAGGCATGGCGGAGAAACCAAACGTCACTACGCCGGTCAAGCGAGCGCAGACAGCTATCGAACACGACACCAAAATCAGAGACATTGAAAACGTCCTCGTAGAACTAATTCTACCGCGAACTAATTCCAACAGCATCTTCGTACTGAACGTCTACAGCAGTCCCAGATGCCGCCAGCACCGCTTCCATGTCCTCTTCAAACGGGAAATCGACATCGCCCAGGGGCAACAGCTGTTCATTGGGGGGGGGGGGGGGGGGGGGGACTTCAACGCTGTGCACACGGCGTGGGATTACAAGCACGATCACCCCAAAGGAACGCATCTATGGGCAACGGCGCAATACGCCGGACTCTCGAGCTGGTCACCGACCCCGCGGCACCAACAAGGCAGGGCAACAACGTCAGGATTAATGATTGTCAATATTCCTTTACTAAACACAGGTTAGCCCAACAAGCCTCATTCATTCTGCTTCCTTCTGTGCGCAAGTGACAAAAAGCACGTTCTTTCTGTTTCGGTCGCATACCCAGGAGTTAGCGACTTTCGTTCAGTTGCCTTTCTCCGCCACCACGTGGCGTATCGACAAATTCCCGCTATGACGTATGCCATGAGACATAAGACATAACCCTTTACTGCACCTTTTTGCATTTACGCAACATTCCGGTGAACGCAACATTGGTCTGTAAAACGCGCCGCCTGGTGCTGCCATCTGTGCTCGTCGTCCTCATCTTCTACCAAAACAAACGTGGCGGAGGCTGCGCACGCCCGCGACCAGTGATATAGGCAAGTTTTGCCAATTATACATGTATTTGTCCACAAGACAAAGCGCAAAAAAAAAATTCTTACGCTAAGCTCCACACCCTCCCGACTCTGTAGATTCGAAAGAAATATTGTTATCTCGCAATAGTTTGTTCCTGGCGACGGAACGTTGCTATGTTGCACAAATGCAACAACGTGTACATGGTTTATTTTCTTCGGAAAAGTGAAATGGCTCCCAAACGCTGGTATGGCCGAGAAATTCCTCCTGATAGTGAAAATAGTGACTTTTCAATTAGTCACGACAACCACGAGTGTAAGTCCGTTTCGATTCAATATGTGGGCAAGATTTTTTCTGGTGAAATTTCCTTTTTTCCTTTCAAAAGGATGCTGTGCATCCGCACGTTCCAGTGTCGCGTCGTCATGGATACAGCCTTACGTCTGTGCTTCTATGTTCTAAATTTTGACAATAAACCGAAAACACTGCATGGTTTCCTGGCTGCACGGGAATCTGCATGACGTACTGCACGAAGTGTGGGAACCACCTGTGCTGCACAAGCATGTACAAGTGCTTCTTTTTGTTCCACACTAAATAATAGGTGCACCAATGAGTGTCACGTGCAAAGAAGCATCTGAGTATGAATTACACTAAGTCCATCTTTCACTTTCAACTTCTTCTTTATTTGCACATTGTTGCAAATACGCAACATGCCCTTTTTCTGTATATTGTAACCAACAGTTACAACAGCCGTTTCTCCGAAAACTGATTTATGCTGGGCGAACCTGTGCCCGTCAACAAAAACGCGACTGAGCACTCAACAACAACAAAAGCGTCCCTCGAGCTTCGCTCCTTCGAACGTCGTTCTCCTCTTTGTCGCATTCTGTCGCGTGCCAATCGTCCGATTCTCGCGCACGAGCCGCCGGCCTGTCAGCACCGGCCGAGCGTTGCCTTGCGGTGCTTTGCTTGACGCTCGCGGTGTGGCGGCTATGCAGTTGGGATATGTCGGTCGTCTTTGTCTTCTCGCAATGCTGGCGGCATTAGCCCCCTCCGAAGAAGCATCGTCCCGATGCGTGGGAAAGGCCTAGAGAGGCCAACTGCTTTAGAAGGACAGCGGTCAGAGGATGGCCGGTGCTAGGCTTGATCGTATATGCAACTTCTGTTAATCAATGCCTTTCATAGTATGGCTTCATTCGTACTACGTGTACGACCTCTGGGCGAGTCCTGCGTCGTGTGGAGCAGACTTGGCCTTCAGGAGTTACCTCGTAGTTTAAGGGACTTAACCGGCGAAGTACTTTGTAGGGGCCAAAGTAACGGCGCAGTAACTTTTTCGAAAGACCGGGCGTACGTATAGGCGTCCATACCCACACTTTGTCTCCGGGGTTGTACTGTACCTCTCTTCGCCCTAGGTTGTACCGGTTTGCGTCGACGTATTGCTGTTGTATGATACGGTGCCTTGCCAACTGCCGTGCTTCTTCTGCCCTTTCTATGTACTCGCTAACGTCAGGGTCGTCTTCGGCGCTGTTGTCTACAGGTAACATCGCGTCTAGTGTCGTTGCTACTGTCCGACCGTAAACAAGTTCAAATGGCGTGAAATGTGTCGTTTCTTGTACTGCAGTATTATACGCAAAGGTGGCATATGGTAGAATACTGTCCCATGTCCGATGCTCGATGTCCACGTACATTGAGATCATGTCAGCGAGCGTTCTATTGAGCCGTTCAGTCAGGCCGTTTGTTTGTGGATGGTACGTTGTGGTTTTTCTATGAGCAGTATGTGTTAGTTTCATAACAGACTGCATCAAACGGGCCACAAAAGCTGTTCCTTTGTCTGTTATGAGTACCTTAGGTGCGCCATGTCGTAATACTATGTGTGTGACAAAAAACTGAGCCACTTCAATGGCGGTTCCTTTTGTAAGAGAAGAGGTCTCAGCATACCGGGTCAGATAATCGGTTGCTACCACAATCCACCGCTTTCCTAAGGTTGAAACGGGAAATGGTCCAAGTAAATCCACTCCTATTTGTTCAAATGGCGCTGTTGGTGGCTGTATCGGTTGCAGAAAACCTGCTGGTTTGAGTGGCGGTGTTTTGCGTCTTTGACAATCTCGGCACGATTTGACATAGTGCTGCACTGAATTCATCAACTTCGGCCAGTAATATTTCTGGCGGATTCTCGCCAGAGTCCTACTAACGCCTAAGTGGCCAGCTGCAGGGTCATCATGGCAAGCTTCTAAGATTTCAGCTCGCAGCGATGATGGTACGAGAAGTAGAAAAGTTTCACCACTGTGCTCGAAGTTTCGTTTGTAGAGGACGTTGTTTCGGAGGACATACGAACACAATCCGCGAACGAAAACTCGAGGCACTTTCACTTGTCGACCCCCCAGGTACTCGATGAGCAGGAGTAATTCCGGATCAGTGCGCTGATGATGAGCCATTTCCGTCGTATTCACAGCCCCAAGAAATGGGAAATCTTGCTCGTATTCAGGTGACGTAGCTTCGATTGGTGCGCGTGATAAGCAGTCAGCATCATTGTGCTTGAGGCCGGACTTGTAAACGACCGTGATGTCATACTCCTGTAGACGCAAACTCCATCTAGCGAGTCTTCCAGAAGGGTCCTTGAGGTTCGCCAGCCAGCACAATGAGTGATGGTCGCTTATGGCTCGAAACGGTCTGCCATATAAGTATGGCCGGAACTTACTGATGGCCCATATAACCGCCAGGCATTCCTTTTCTGTAGCTGAGTAATTTGTCTCGGCTTTCGATAAGGTACGGCTTGCGTACGCAATGACTTTTTCTTCTCCATTCTGCCACTGAATAAGTATGGCACCGAGACCGATGTTACTCGCGTCGGTGTGGATGTCCGTTTCGGCATTTTCATCAAAATGGGCGAGTATAGGAGGACTCTGCAAACGCCGTCGTAGTTCAGAGAAGGCGTCTTCTTGTTCTTTCTCCCACACAAAAGGGACATCTTCTTTTGTCAGTCGCGTGAGTGGTTCGGCAATCTTAGAAAAATTTTCTACGAAATGCCTGTAGTAGGCACACAGTCCCAGGAAACGTCTAATAGCTTTTTTGTCTCTTGGCTTCGGAAACATTTCTACTGCAGTGATCTTCTCAGGATCGGGGCGGACGCCTTCAGCACTGACAATGTGTCCGAGAAAGCGGAGCTCGCGAAAGCCGAAGTGGCATTTTTCGGGTTTTATGGTCAATCCCGCCGTGCGAATAGCATCCAGAACTGCTCGCAGTCGCTGCACGTGCTGCTCGAATGTAGTGGAGAAGACCACCACATCATCAAGGTAGACGAGGCACGACTGCCATTTCAGTCCGGAGAGAACAGTGTCCATCATCCGCTGGAATGTGGCTGGCGCAGAACACAGACCAAATGGAAACACCTTAAACTCGTATAAACCATCCGGTGTCACAAATGCCGTTTTTTCGCGATCTCGCTCGTCCACTTCTATCTGCCAGTATCCGCTTTTGAGATCCAGAGAAGAGAAGAAGTAAGCATTGCGTAGTTTGTCCAAGGTGTCGTCGATGCGGGGGAGTGGATAAACATCCCGCTTCGTGACGAGGTTGAGTTTCCTGTAGTCAACACAAAATCGTAGCGTGTTATCCTTCTTTTTGACAAGGACTACCGGAGATGCCCACGGACTATTGGATGGCTGTATTACATCGTCCTTGAGCATTTCCTGTACTTGACTTCTTATCGCTTCTCTTTCCTTCGGAGCTACTCGGTACGGGTGTTGGCGAACTGGTCTTGCAGGTTCTTCGACCACAATGCGGTGTTTTGCGACGGGAGTGCGACGGACTTTCGATGAAGCCGAAAAGCATTCTGCAAACTCTGTGACCAAGTTCACAATCTCATATCTTTGTTGTGATGACAGCTCTCGGTCAATGTCGATAGAGGTAAGGACACTGTCTAAGGTGGCAGAAGCTGGTGATGCTGCATCGAGGGTTGACACATCCGAAAATTGTGTATAGTCATGAAGAGACGCTATGGCTGTTCCCTTCGCCACTTGTTGTGCCTCATTGCCAAAGTTAGTCAAAAGGACGTCCGCATACCCGTTACGCAGGTGAACTAGGCCTCTTGCCACGCATATTTGCTTTTCTAGTAGCAGCCCGATATTTCCGTCTGCAAGTCCCTCATAGTCACGAAACATGTCGCTCCTTACAACGGCAGTCATACTGCACCGTGCCGGCACCGTCACGTCTTCATCCACAATACGGAGAGAGGAAATATGTGGCTGTTCTGTATCAGAAATGGTAACAGCATTTTCTGTGGAAAACAACACGCGTGGTTCTTGCAAGTCGATAATTGCGCCATTCGTTCGTAAAAAGTCCATGCCTAGTATCAGATCACGGGAACACTCAGGGATAACAATAAAGCTGCAGACGTATGTAAAGCCTCTAATTCCTATTCTTGCTGTGCACATTCCTACGGGGTCGACTAAGTGTCCCCCCGCTGTACGTATTGGAGATCCGGTCCAATGGGTCAATACCTTTTTCAATTTTCTGGCGAGTACACTGCTAATAACTGAATAGTCCGCACCAGTGTCTACCAACGCAGTCACTTCGAAGTCGTCGATGATGACGCGCAACTCGGAAGTAACGGTGTCATCACTGCACTTGTCGGTCGTTTCGTCACTGCCGTCGTCTTGTCGGATTGGCGATGGAGGGCCTTCGGTGTTCCGGGCGTCAGCGGCCTTGCCTCCACAGGTCGCTGGCTCTAGTTTTCCCGTCGCGGACTTTGGGAGCGACGCCTCGGTGAAATGGAAGCGGGACGCGGACTGGGCGACCTATAACGCATAGGCGCTGCTGATCGAGGTTCATGTTGCTGGGGGTTCCGAACAGTTTGGCGCGTAGATAAAAATGCCTCAATCTCATAAGGACGCTCACCGTTTCGAGGGCAAGGCGCATTCACAGAGAAGCCACGCAGTCCTACTCGGTGATACTGGCATTCCCGGTATAGGTGACCAGCCTCTCCACAGTGGTAGCAGAGGGGACGCCGGTCTGCAGTGCGCCATACATCGCGTTTACGTGGGCTTCCTTCTCGCATGGGCTGAACATTGCGAGGAAGTACCTGGGGTATTGTGGCTGTTCGTCCAAAGTCGGCGCGTCCTAGGTCCTGACGTAAAGCTTGGGCGTACGATATCCGCGGCTGACGCTCTGGCTGTGCGTGGGGCCGTACCTGAGGCTCTGGCTCACAAATTACTTGACGGACTTCTTCGCGTATGACATCAGCAAGTGAGGACACCGTAGGAGGGCTTTGGGCCGGCTGCAGTTTCTGCAGCTCTTCCCTTACGACGGACCTCACCATTTCGCGTAGGATGTCCATGTTGTTGGGGAGGGCTCCTGACCCAACGTCAAATGATGCGACGCATACATCTCTGTTGTACTGCCGCGCACGCTGCTGCAGCGTCTTCTCCATCGTCGTCGCCTCTGATCGAAATTCGGCTACAGAGCGGGGCGGATTACGAACCAGGCCGGCAAAGAGTTCCTGTTTCACACCGCGCATTAGGTGCCGCAATTTCTTGTCCTCAGCCATGTTTGGGTCGGCTCGGCGGAAGAGGTGGGTCATGTCTTCAATGTACATGGTCACACTTTCATTATTCCGCTGGTTCCTCGCCTGAAGAGCGGCTTCTGCCCTCTCTCTGCGGTCCGTGCTCGGGTACGTAGCTAGCAGCTCTCGTCGGAAGTCGTTCCACGATGATAACGACGCTTCGTGGTTTTGAAACCACGTCCGTGCAGATTCCTCCAGCGCGAAGTACACATACCGGAGTTTCTTTGTCTCGTCCCAACCGTTACACCTGGCGACACGCTCGAAGTTTTCGAGCCAGTCCTCGGCATCCTCGAATGTGTCTTCGTGGAAGGATTCTGGCGTCCGGGGTGAGTCAACGACGACGTGAGAAGGGGTTACTTGAGTAGCCATCGCACTGGTACCTCGGCTGGCTGCCGCCGCTGCCCTTGGTGAATCGGCGAGAGGACCAAACTCGGGGGCCTCACCTCGTATGCGGCGACTCGCGCGTTGGTGGACAGGCGTTAATTCTGTTGGCTCCAAACTTCGGGGATCCGGGCTACCTTCCCTGGCGTGTGTGGGGCTTGGAATCATACCCCGCACCTCCACCAGATATGTAACCAACAGTTACAACAGCCGTTTCTCCGAAAACTGATTTATGCTGGGCGAACCTGTGCCCGTCAACAAAAACCCGACTGAGCACTCAACAACAACAAAAGCGTCCCTCGAGCTTCGCTCCTTCGAACGTCGTTCTCCTCTTTGTCGCATTCTGTCGCGTGCCAATCGTCCGATTCTCGCGCACGAGCCGCCGGCCTGTCAGCACCGGCCGAGCGTTGCCTTGCGGTGCTTTGCTTGACGCTCGCGGTGTGGCGGCTATGCAGTTGGGATATGTCGGTCGTCTTTGTCTTCTCGCAATGCTGGCGGCAATATTCAAACCACAGAAATTCGCTAAAGTAAGTTTCCATGGGAGTACAGCTACTGTTATGCTTCCCTATAACTCCATGAATAATATTTTGAGCAAACAAAACATTGTGCACTAAAGGGTTAACGAAAGGAAACTATAAAAAGTACGCGCACGCACGCACGCACGCACGCACACACACACACGCACACGCACACGCACACGCACACACACACACACACGCACACACACACACAGAGAGAGAGAGAGAGAGAGAGAGAGAGACTGCTGTTTCACCTCGGTACTTGAAAACGAGTTGGCTTATCTACCAGCGCTTTCTCGAAGACGGCCAGCTACTTGCTCTACTGAAAATGAATCGGCGAATTTGCCAAGCACCTCGCCAGACAACTCGTCGGCATCCCGGAGGTGTCTGGCCGAGATAACGACTTCCCGCGAGGCTTCCATTGAATATTTTTTTTCTTTAGCGTCCTATTTTTTTAATTTGTGCACCACTGCGGGTACGGGGTTGTGGATACGTCAGCGCTCTGTTTCATGGGTTTTCTATACGCGCCGTGCAGGCCGACGGACGCGCCACTGGTGGCGGCCTTGCGCAGAATACGCGGGAGAGGAGCCTGGCGCGCGCCGTAGTTTGTTGTGTCGTTGATCGTGCTTCACTGTCTTATTCACGTTTTTAGAGCAAGATAGGCAACACCATTCGCACGTGTGGGGTGGCCAAAGCTTCAGGGAATGTCGAAGAAGAATTGTGGCAGGGTGGGGGGCTCAAATACCGGTGAAAACGTGCCGGCGATACGGTTGTAATCATTCCCGGCAAAGCCTCATCAGTGGGAGCAACGATAGCAAAAATGGATCGTCGCTTCGAAGGGAAATTTCTTGCTCTCATCCTTTCCTTTGTCTCGTCGGTGTTTTTTTCCACTCGATTATAGTTAGACGCGTGGGCAACGAAGTTCGTCTGCAGTGCAGCATGAGGTTTAAAGGCATTTCGCTAAACGTCGGAATGCTGTTTGCAGCTTATGTTGTTTTCCGCTTCTTCACCGCGTTGCGCTAGCTAGGCAGCACGACTGCCCGAGCGCATTGCGTTGTATGTTAAAGCTACTGAAGTTTGCAAGAACTGAAATTGTTGGTTTCATGTGGCGCGGTAAATCCTCGCACCAGCTGTCGCGCACTTCATGTTTTTACATCTATATTATGCGTGGCTTTGCACATGTTTAACTGTTGCTAGTTGCTCCATGCATAACTCTTGTCGATTCTTTTGAGCTGCGAAGCTTCCACCCTGCCTTGTTTGTAAAGGGTATAAATCACGCTGTGTCTTATCGGAATGATACCAAGGAAGTGCTTCTTTAACAGCTTCATTCTTTTCGCCCGAGGGCATCTTAGATATTGTTTGGGTTTTTGGAAATGTGTTTAGAAAATAGGTAGTTCAAGGCGAGAATCGCTAATAGCTGCTGCATATGGTATTTTTGTTCCATTTCTCGCTGAAAAGTTCGCGTCCGGTTTGGGAAGTCATCACACCTCGATGCTGCCTGAGCAAACTTAACACGCTGAGTGATTTGTTTGTTTCACAACGTAGTCCCTTCTTGCATGTGTGTTTTGCACTCAACTGAATTCTTTCTTATACTTACACTGCAGACGACTAAACCGGGCCTTGCCACCAGCGCTCATCTACTTTGACTGGCGCTGCTCTGCCCTTAAATATATCATGTGGCACCTCTCTCTAGTAATATAAAACAGTACTGAAAAGTTAGTCAGTCTTTAGCTTTGTACGTTTCCAAGCAGCTCTCATGGGGAATTTAAAATTGCACAAACTGCAGCAGGAACGGTAGTTCATCGGCGTATGCAGCAGAATTGCATCGGCGGTACAGCACTAACACGCGCTTTTATTAACCCGTGTGTTTGGTGACTTCGTTGGCTAGTGTACGCGTTTCCATCCATAAATTGGCAATTACTCTTCTTGAGTCGACTTCGACTGCACTTATTCGGCGATGTCACGTGTATTCACCGGCAGAAAAATCACAACGGCATATGCAGAGATGGCACCGTGCGGATTTGTTTGATATAAGTCTGCACTAACGACTGGTGCTTATTATTCAGGTACAGAAGCAGCATTGCGGCAAGGTTAGAATAAAAAAAAAACCATCGACAGATCGCATCACTCAACAAAATTTATCGGCTAGTGAACATGAGCTCCACGTCATGTAAATGGGGTTCATGGCGTTTGTCTGCGGGACACACCTTGCACGTATGTGGACCATGTTGTCCCAAACACCGGCAACATCGTGTTCATACCCGCTCGCACAGAGGTCAGCATCTCCCCTACCGCTGTCACCGCAGAAGAAGCAACCCGGCACCCGAACAAAGGAGAAATCGCAGCCGCGAACTTCAGCCATCCTTGCTACAAAGGGTTGTGGTCTGCTACTGCTCCCGCGTGTACTGTTGGAAGCGTCCGCTAGGTGGCTTTCAGTGGCGCCTCTATAGGCGGTGCACGAGGCGTATAGAACCGAATCGATGCATTGCCTAAGAGGAAGCTTTAGCTTGGGCCTATCTCCAATGCCGCTTACTCAAATGTATGTAAAATGCAGGAATGATTTCATGAGAAACCGCTTAACCGATTTGAATATTTGTTTCATTTAAGAGAGAAAAATTACAGTGACTGCACAAAACAGAACAGTGATTTAGATCATGGAATGTTTTACAAGACTTGCCGGAAATTGGTAAAGTTGTGAAAAAAATAGAAGCATGAAGTTTACTAATCCGCAACTCAGCACGGAAAACAAATATCGCATTTCTATAAACTGGATCCGTTGAAGCATCAAAAGCGATCAAATTTTATCGATGAATTTACAATCTATGCGAATTTGTTACAATGTCTGAAAGAATTTTTCGAATGAATCATTCACAAATTAGTGATATGGTGACTCCTACTACATGCAACGTATTACGTATGAAAAGAGGGAAAAAGATGTATTCACGAATTTCTGCAAAGCTCACAATTACACCAGAGAATGCCGAGTTGGTGCTACGAGGAAGCAATTGCTAATTTCTTTCGTAATGCTGGTGCCATCAGCATCCACCAATTGGACGAGTATATATTCAGTGGAAAACTTAAACTTAAAATTACACAACATTCAAACTACCTGCCAACAATTTCTTCTTTGTAAAACAAAGGAACATGGCTATAAGAAGAGGAAAGGTGAAACGTGGTAAGTCCTAACAAGGTTTAATTACGAAGTCTCTCGAATCATTACGAATCCGTCTACGAGCATATTTTTATTAGTTTACCCGCGACTCAAGTAAGTTAGGCTTGAATTTTGTAAGCCCGACACCATAGTGCGATTAAGTAATATTTTCAGCGTTCTTCTGTTCATTGATAATTGAGTTATCTACAGAGAAAAAAAAATGGTGAAGATATCAATAGAGTCCTCCCTGACCTTGACACCGTAACTAATTGCTGTAACCAATCGCTATTGGAAATAAACACTAACCAATGTAAATTTATGTGGGTGCCACGGATTACTCTAACTTTATTCTTTATTCTTACTTCAGACAGGATCTTCAGCGCCATTAACGTATTACTGCATGGGGCGGGGGTGGCAAAAGACATCAAGATTGCTGCGGTGCACCACATCTGCAGGTATAGTGAACTCCAAGACGAAGAAGACGAAGAAGAAGTAGCTCTTGAGTGGAACCTCGTTTTCTACTGCTCTAATTTTGCGAGTATTTTTGCGTGTTTTCGGGAGGCGTCACTCCCGAGACCTTCGGCGATGGAAGCGGAGTCATCTAGACGTCCGGAGGAGACAGACGTCACAGCGTCAAGCGTTCCGAGGAAGCCCAATCACTTGATGAGCGACACAGGCAGCGAGGACACCTTGCTGTACTATTCTGCTTCAGAAGATCTGTCGGATGACGGCGACTACTTGACGGTTGTGAGGCAAAAAGGAAAGCGGAGAATCGTCACTGCTTCCTCGTCTTCAACAAGGACGACGGCGGCAGCAAAGGCCAATGACACGGCTTATACCATCCTCTTCTTGCCCGAGACGCCGACCGACAACCTGAATCGGCTAAACAGGCAAGCCATATCTGTCACACTGGAGGCTCTTGTTTCAAATGAGATTACGGATATGAGAATTAACACCCGTAAGAACATTCTCGTGGTTGATGTCAAGAACAGAGCAGCATTGGATATCTTAAGTACAGTGAAAATGCTGGGCAAGATAAATGTTCGCACCATAATACCACAGGACAGCAATACTATATCAGGTCTGATTTATGATGTCGATGAGTCAATCGACGACAATGATCTGCCTATTTTGGTCAAACCCGCCACAGCAGATGTAACTATTATTGAAATCCGTCGCCTAGGAGATTCACGCTGTGTGAGGATAACTCTCAAGGGAGGTAGCTTGCCGTCCCACGTGAAAGTTGGATTTTTTCGTCATCCAGTGCGACCACTCGTTCCAAGACCACTTCAGTGCCGTAATTGTTTGAAGATCGGGCATGTCAGCGGCATGTGCAAGAATTCGACCGTGTGCGCAAGATGTTCTGAGCAGCACAGCGCTGATGCTTGCCGTGCGACACACTTCAAGTGTGCCAATTGCTCTGGTCCCCATGAAGCATCGTCGAAAGATTGCCCGAGACACAAGACAGAGCTTAAAGTCCTAAAACAAATGGTGAGAGACAACTCAACTCACAGAGGTGCCGCTGCCAAAGTGCGACGGCGTCCTGTCCGCCGTCACGACAGACGATCTTTATCTACTAGAAATACTGATACCGTCGTAAGACAGACGCTACTTCCTGCAGCTGGTGTTCCAAGGCGCTCACCCACACTAACAACAGGGTGTCTGGTGACGCAGTGAATACGTCTACTGCAAACGACTGGCCTGCACTTCCGACATTAAGTCCTCTAGCACAACAAAGATCGACGGTGGACTACCGACGCACCAATGAGGGCACAGATCACGTGCGAGGTCAAGACAAGGAAATAATCGCCATGATCAAATCTCGTATGAAAGTAATTCGCGCGTTGATAAATGACATGCAGACGCCATCTGCTCGAGGTGCACTACTAGTGCTGGACGGCCTGGATCCGGTTCTTGCGAGCCTCGAGTAGCAAGCACAATGGCTCTACCGCGTCAGCCGTTCTTCAGAGAAGTCAAGGAAGCGTCTATTATGCAATTAAATGCCCGTGGACTGAAATCCCGTATTGATTTTCGCGATTACGTTTTCGCCAATCGATTCCCCATTGTTGTCGTCTGTGAACGGAAGCTAAGAAACCTGCCTGGATCTCAGGCTATGAACATCTTGTGTCATCGACTCGTAATTACATTAGCAAAGTGATCATCTACATACGGTGTGAACTCACTTACGTTGTTCATCCAGTGCGGCCACATAACAGTAATCAGTATGTGTGTTTGACCGCGAAAAAACAAAAACTTGTGTTTACTTTAGTGGGCGCTTACCTTTCTCCATCAAGTCATTTCGATAGGCAGAGACTGAGTGACATTATAGATGCGACACCTGGTCCGTGGATTGTTGTTGGGGAATTCAACGCGCATCATTCACTTTGGGGAAGCAACAAGATAGATTCCAAAGGAAGAAACCTCATGTCCTTTGCTTGCAACCATGAACTTTGTTGTCTAAATGATGGGGGTCCCACGTTTCTGCGCGGCCGGATGTACAGTGGTTGCTTAGACTTAGCTTTTGTTTCGCGATGCCTCACTCACTGTGTCTATTGGTTCGCAGACATAGAAACCCACGGAAGCGACCATATTCCTACCTACCTTAAGATAAAAGGCCTCACCAAATCCGTTCCATCAAATTTTAAACAAACAATAGATTGGCCCGTGTTTAAATCACTTATGGAAGACGCATGCAACGAAGGCATTTCGTCCACACTAGAATTTGAGATCGCCAAGGCCATGCAGGATGCTATGCGTTCATTTCGGCCATTGGAGAAGTACACAGATTTTGATTCGGAAATACAGAGCCTCCGTGCAATGCACTGGCGAGCGGAGCGACGGTACAGACGGACTAAATCGTTCTACGACCTTAGAGAGGCCAGACGCATTCAAAAGAAAATTCAGTGCCGCGTTGTTGTACTGAATAATCAACGCTGGAAATTGTTTTGTGAGTCTCTCGATCCGCGTAAACCTCTGTCGGTTGTCTGGAGAACAATCCGTGGACTTCGAAGAGCTCCTCGACAGCGTCGTCCTTTTAAGTCTAGCTCTACATCAATGACGCCGAGAAGTCGAGGTAGCCGAAGATTACTGCGCAAGGATCGCGGGTCCGGCGCTCATGTATTCACCTTGCGCACCTATTCCCATTATCCCACCTTGCTCCTGAGATCCTCGTATGGACGCTCCTTTCTCCATCGAAGAACTGGAGGCCGCACTTGCTGGATGCAGGTGATCTTTGTCACCAGGACACGATGACATCACATACTCTGCGCTAGCAAACCTTGGTCAAGAGGCCAGAGATGCCCTTCTTGGCCTATTCTACGCATCATGGTGTGACGGCCTGGTCCCTACAACGTGGAAATCCAGTCGGCTTGTTCCACTCCTCCAGGCTGGCAAATCCCCGTTGGAATTGTCATCTTACCGTCCATTAGCACTGGCCAGATGTGTCGGCAAGGTAATGGAAAGAATGATCCTTGCATGGATAGAATGGTACTTGGAATTTTACAACGTCTATCCAGAGGTAATGGCTGATTTTCGACGTGGCCGCTGGCCAATACATAGTGCTATCGACCTTGTAACATATGTACAACACCAGAAACATCTGAAACGAATCACTGCAGCCCTATTCCTTGATGTTAAAGGTGTGTACGACAATGTAGACCATCATGCAATTCTGGCCGCCTTAGAAGCTGTAGGGATTGGTGGACACACCTTTCTCTGGATAGGCAACTATTTGAATGGCAGATCTTTATTTTGACTGAAGAAGGACCAACGCCGCCTAGTTATACCAGTCGTGGTGTACCGCAAGGCGGAGTACTCAGCCCTATCCTTTTCAACCTGGTGCTCGTTGGTCACGCTGATTCGTTACCGCAAACCGTTCAGCTCTCCGTATATGCAGACGACATTTGCATATGGGCTTCAGGCGTGACACGTGTACAAGTCCGTGCACGACTTCAGAAAGCTTCAACGGCTGCGTCAACATACCTAAAAAGACAAGGCCTGCAGCTTTCCGCTGAGAAAAGTGCACTCGTTGCTTTTACTCGCAAAGCGATGGCCCCGTATTATTTGCACATTAATGACCAAATTATACGATATAGACGAACGCACCGATTTATTGGCGTCATCATTGATAGAGACTTGGAGCCCTCACATCTCGTACATGGCAAAGCGTTTGGCCGCCATTGTGGACCTTGTTGCGTTTCTCGACGGGAAGTCCTGGGGCGCAACAGTACCGTTAATGTTGCAACTATATAAAGCATTGTTTTGGGGATCTCTGCGGTACAGCTTACCTGTACTAGAAAATACTTGCACTACGAATATCCGGAAACTCTAGAGCGTGCAAGCCAAAGCACTCAGGACTTGTCTCGGTCTGCCCAAAACTAGGTCATCGATTGCGGCAGTGGCCATAGCTAGAGACGCTCCTTTGACAGTCTACATTGATACAGATGTCCTGAGAGCACACATCCGGCACCTGACTCGAATTCCCTCCCACCATCTTGCTTGCTTGCCAGCAAAAAGGCCACTTCCAACTTTTGCCAAAACTATTGTAAGACATCAGTCCTACTTGCCATCAGAATTTACGCCCGCTACACGAATATCAGATCCATTGTGGTGTGCACCGGCCGCAAGTGCAACTGACGATTCCAGGAATCAGAAAGAAAGCTGGAGCGCCATTGCAAGCTTTGAAACAAGCAACTTTGGCGCACATTGGGCATGGCAGCGGCACATCAGACATGTTGACGAAACCATTTCGCTACGCTGTGCAGGTTCTCGCAGTGGCTCTGGGCATGCAGTCCGTAATGCTGGGCTTTGCGACGACAAAGCTGCCTACAAATAATCTTCCATCCAGCGGCTTAGACGGAATGGCACGTGTGGACCAGTGTGTCATCACGGTAATCAACGTTGCACCCGTGACAGCATCTGCGACTGCGCCAAAGCTGGCCACATCTCATCACGTGAACGTTCGAGACGGTATAAAAGGCTTCGACGCAGCGACTGCAACCAGTGGGCATGGCAGCGGCACATCAGACTTGTTGACGAACCCGTTCCGCTACGCTGTGCAGGTTGGTGTTTACTTGCCTACACAAGGCTACCGTAGTGATGACCGCTTTCTAGTGTTGCTGCCGTGCCTACCCGATATTGGAGAATTCTTTTCATGTATTTTGTCATTTAAACAGAATCTTTTGCTATGTGGTGACGTTGAGGCCAACCCAGGCCCAACTGAGCGTGAAATGTTGATGGAACTTCTTCAGGGGCAGAGTAACATGACTGCATCTATCAATGATGTTCTGGCAAAACAGGGGAAAATGGAAGCTGGCATTGCAAGCGTGTCCGAGAGAATCAGTGGTTTAGAAGTACAGATGAACGTAATAGCTGAGTTAAAGGCAGAAATGAAGGAATTGAAATCTACAGTAGTAAAACTTGAAAGTAAGGTGTCATCCTTGACATTCAAGGTCGACGAACTAGAGAACAGAAATCGAAGGAACAATTTAGTTATATTTGGCATACAAGAAGAAACCGCTGAAAGCCCTGATGAACTTACAAATACAATAAGAAACGAAATTTTTTTGGCAAAGTTTGGCCTCACTCTTAACAATATTGAAAGGTGTCATAGAATTGGTAAAAAGAAGAGAAAGACTCGTCCAGTTATAATCAAACTGCTCGACCACCGAGGTAAAGTGTCGATACTGAAGGCTTGTCCGAAGCTAAAAGGAAGTGAGTATTCAATAACGGAGGATTTTTCGAAAAACGTGCGCGAAACAAGAAAGAAACTTTGGCTGAGCTCAGCACAACAACGAGCAGAAGGCGCGAAAGTTAAGCTGGTCTTTGACAAGCTAATCGTAAATAGCACACTGTACGGGTGGAATGAGGAGAAGGGAGGGCGTTTCAACATAGCAAAAAATAAGACGTGACCTATAATATTAGATAGGCGGAACATCACCATCCTTAATGTTAACTGCCGTAGCATCGTGGATAAAATCGAATCCCTCGAAGCGCTGTTGGTCTGCCACGACCCTGATTTAGTTTTGCTCACAGAAACCTGGCTGAACGAAGACGTTTTTTAAAGTGAGTTCGTTCCAAGAAAATACAACGTTTTTCGAAAAGATCGTGATCAAAGAGGAGGAGGCGTAGCGGTTCTTTTCAAATCTTCATTGCATGTTATAGCAATGCCTGACGTAACAGGCGTGGAAAGCCTATTTTGCAAACTTTACATAAATAAAGTCTGCTACCTTTTAGGAGCAGTTTACAGGCATCCGAATTCATCTGCCACAATATTTGAACAGCTTAACGAATATATGCATCGCCTCATAAAGCCTGAAGACAAACTGATTCTGACAGGTGATTTTAACCTTCCCAATGTGCTCTGGAACACCTTTTCGATAACCAGTGCCAAAAGTGTCGAGAATGAAATGTTAAACATTGTGTTCAATTTCGACCTCTTGCAAGTTGTAAATGAGGCAACCAGGATTCAAAACGGCTCTGAGTCCAATCCTTGATCTGTTCCTTATAAGTAGAAATATTAAAGACAAAGTGATCTGCAGCGTCACCTCCGGCATTTCAGATCACAAAGCAGTAGTCTTGACGTTAGAGGGCGTCGCATTGGAACAGCGAGGCGATGTCAAGTTGTTTCCTAATTTTTCTAAAGCAGAAGACGAGTCTATTCTTGATGCTCTCATATTTAATTATGACTCTTTCAGAAACAGCACTTGTTCGGTGAATGATTTGTGGCTTTTTTTCAAGGGGGTAATTCACGAATGCATTCAGCGTTTCGTGCCAAAGATAGCTAAAAAACATGACTTTCGAAATCCATGGATAAGTAGAGTAACGCTGCAGTTGCAGCGAAAATTGAAACGCCTAAAGAAGAGGGCGAGAACGGCAAACAGGTCTGACTTGAAACTAATGGTCGAACAGATATCGGAAGAGGTGAAGAACAAGATTGCGCATGATAAGAAAAACTATTTCGATATAACACTGCCATCCATTATCAAAAGGTCACCCGAAAAAATTTGGAGATTGGTCAACCCGAATTCTCGCTCTAACGACGGACGTATAGTTTATGGTGGTTGCGTGCAGGATGATGCAGGGGCTTCGACGGCATTCAATAAAAATTTCAAAGACATATTTACGCAAGATGACGGCCGTCTTCCGCCTTTCGAAGTGTCCGTACCTCCTATTCCTGATGTCGTAATAAGTGAACATGGCATTTTAAATTTGCTGTTGAACCTTGAGGTAAAAAAATCTCCTGGACCACACAATATCCCAAATGCTTTCCTGAAACGTTATGCTAAGTGGTGTGCAAAATACTTACATGTTCTGTACGCTAGGTGTTTAAACGAAGCTGCAGTACCTGATGATTGGCGGGATGCCAGAATCGTACCTTTGCACAAATCTGGTGATAAAAAACTCATTCAGAATTACCGTCCAATTTCGCTAACCTCAACAGCTTGTAAAATGTTAGAGCATATTATTCACAAACATATAAATGCTTTTATTGAAGAACATAAGCTACTTACCTGTATGCAGCACGGCTTTAGGCGAGAATTTTCAACTAATACCCAACTTGTAGAAATCATGACTTTGCAGCAGCCATAAACGAGGGTGAACAAACAGACGTAATTTTCATGGATTTCCGTAAGGCGTTTGATAAAGTCTCGCATAACAAATTGCTGCATAAACTAAGCTACATTCTGCAAAATAACGAACTACTCGCCTGGATAAAGAGTTATTTGACTAACCGACGTCAGTTTGTAACACTAAATTCAGCCAGTTCAGATAAGGTGCCCGTTGATTCTGGCCTCCCCCAAGGATCAGTTCTAGGTCCTCTTCTGTTTTTACTTTACATAAATGACATTGTGGATCAGATTTCTGTGGGTATTAGGTTGTACGCTGATGACTGTGTTTTGTACGAAAAAATTTCCTCTGTTGACGATCAAATTGGACTGAATGATGCCTTTAAAAGCATAGTAACATGGTGCAATGATTGGCAAATGGAAATTAACTTCGATAAAGCTGTCTTTATGAGAATATCGTTAAAAAATAAGCCTTTATTGTACAACTACAATGCCGAAAACATCATGCTTTCTGAGGTAACCGCATATAAATACCTTGGCCTCTGGATTACTAACACTCTCTCGTGGAACAAACATGTTGACATTGTCACGGCAAACTGCCTTCGAAAACTATTTTTTCTAAGACGCTCTCTAAAATTCGCTACGCCACCTGTGCGTTTTCTTTCTTACCATGCCATCATTCGACCAATGTTGGAATACGCGATCGTCATATGGGATCCCTTTACTAAAAGAAACAATACTAAACTAGAAAAAGTTCAAAAAAGGGCAGTACGATTCATATATAATTCGTATGTCCGCACTTCAGTTACGGAGCTTCTCAAGAGAAGTGGATTGCCATTTGTGACACAAAGGAACCGAATATGCCGTTTAAAATTTTTAATTCAGCTCATAAAAGGGCACTACAACATTGATACATCACGCTTCATCACTTTCTCTACTGGTTATGCTACACGTCATCGACACTCACAGACAATAACACCGTTAATTACTAAAAAGAATTGCTTCAAATTTTCCTATTTCCCCAGAACTATTGTTGACTGGAATAATCTTACTGATGACATTGTAACTCAATGCTCAAAGCCATTACTTGAGTCGCACCTATATTTATGTAGCGAGTGATTTACTGTGTGTTGTTCAGTAACTGCTTGCATTTGTACATCGCGAGTGACCTATGTTATGTATCGCTGTCTTTTGTACTTAGATTTTTTCAATTTCACTTTGTATACACCCTGCTAAGGTCCTGGAAACGGGACCGCAATATTAATAAATAAATAAATAAATAAATAAAAAAATTCCCAATGTGCACAGATTCCGGCAACATGTATACACAGATGGTTCAGTAAAACTCGACAGCTCTGCTGCTACAGTCATCATCCCAGCAAAATCTGAGGAAATCAAATTAAGAAGTTCCTGTGTGACCACGTCGACGGGTGCAGAAGTCGCGGCGCTCTGTGCTACACTTGATTTCATTAAGCAGAAGCCACCGCAACAATGGACAGTCTTTAGTGACTCCAAGGCAACCCTTCATTGCATACGAAGCCCAATGTGCCACGGACCCAATGAAGAACTGGCATCAGAAATTCGGCACATATATCATGAAAGCCATGACAAGGGACACAACATAATCTTTCAGTGGCTTCCAGGACATTGTAACATAAGCGGGAATGACCACGCCGACGAAGCCGCCCAATCTGCACATGAAAGTGGTCAACGAGTCTTCATTCCGCTTTCGCGAACAGACGCTGCGGCTGGGCTGCGATTGATGTCCCGCGATTGCACTTTGCCCCTGTGGGACTCAAATGTTTCCACCATGTGTCGTTTGCGTTCGTTGTCTCCGGACATACGGATGCACCTGCCGTCTGGGTTAGCACGACGTGAACAGACCATGCTCTACCGTCTGTGGCTAGGCGTTGCCTTTACGAACTCATATGCTTTCCTCATTGGAATGGCCAACAGCCCCACGTGCGACACATGCAACATCGACGAGACGCTCGCACATATTATCTGTGTCTGCCCGCGATATAGTGCTCAGAGACAAGTGATGTGCAGAGTACTGGACCAGTTGGACAACCGTCTACTATCAGAACTAAAAGCTTTAGGCCAATGCTCCGAAAGAACATCCGCGTTGAAGGCCTTACTCGCGTTATTAAGGTTCCTGCGGTATACGGGGCTTCACGACAGACTCTAAGAATGCCGCCCCCTACCGCTTTGTAGTGTACGCGCTTTGTTCGTGCTTGTCTCTCTTTCTTTCTATCCCCCCTTCCGCTTTGTTTCTCTTTATATCCCCATTAACCCTTCCTCCTGCGCAGGGTAGCCAACCGGAACTACCTCTGGTTAACCTCCCTGCCTTTCTCTGCATTATTGTCTCTCTCTCTCCAATCGACAATGGTTCCAGGAAAAGAACAACAGAATGTTGAAAAAAGTTACGGCAGATCTCGTCTCATGATGACTGTCGATAGTAATGCGATTTCCATTCGAGCATGTAGCAACGCACCATTTTCTGAAGTGAAGTTTGTTTAGCATCTGTAGTTGTCGTCCAGAGAATTCCGTTGGTTTGGTTATATGTGGCTTAATCCGCTATTCTCCCATGTTGTTATGGTATTCACTTGCCGTGTAGTAACGCATGAGCATGACGTCATGAGGACGTCTCTGTGACGCCGACGCGCTAACGACTATGGAAACAGAGAAGGAATCACGCCGATGGAATGAAAAAGGCGGTATGACGACAGCGGGATGTTGACCATCATATGACCATTCTTAAACGATGACGTTCGTATAACGACGACAGCGTGAGGACTCCAACATGAGGACAATATGGAAGGAGATGAGCGCATGACGATGATAGGATGACAAAGCTGGAATGGCGAATATAGCATGACGACGACGGCATGGCAACGGATACATGATAGCGACTGCCTGTAGACGACGTCACGACAATGATGGCATGTCAGCGGTGGCATAATCACGATTGAATGACGACAGCGTAATTATGACAGAATCACGAACACGAATTGACGTCGATGGAACGATGAAGGCAGTGTGATGACGACGGCTGGACGACAATGGTAAAGCGATGGCGGGACGAGTAAGATGACAAAGCTAGAATGACGACGATTGATCGACCATGACGGCACCACGGCCATAGACACACACGTAGTGGCCCAAGTTGGTAGGCAACTTTGGCCATTGTGCCGGCGAAAGTGTCTAGACCGATAGGTAGAGCAAACAGATAGGCTGAAAAACACCTGAAGTAGGCAAAGAATGCTAATGGCACTAAAAGAGCAGTACTGCAAAGGTACGTCCTATGTTTAAGTTGATATTCTTTACGCGAGGAAACAAATGCAGCGCTTGGAATAGTCTGATGAGCATATTCCCATATGTATATGGAAGATTGAGTAAAACAGCTTATGGAATGTCAGATGACATTCCTTAAGCTGTTGAATGTTGAATGTTGAATGTCAGTTAAGTATTTTAAGTTGAATGTCAGTTAATTTGTATCTATAAAAAAAGAAAGTAACAGAACGTGAATGCCCAGTCACAATTTACCACTACAGTCAAGGCTTCCGGCACACAGCAAGTGTTGTCTGCTTGCGTTACAACGTGCTCCGTGTTGAGCAGAGCTCCGCGGTCAGTGTTGGTCTCGATCGCTCTTTTCGCGAGAACCATCGCTCGCTCTTGTTAATTTGTGGGCTATAAATCTAGCGATTGGCTACGTGTCAAGCCGTGACATCGCGTCTCTCTGCAAGGCAGCAGACGAGCGGAGCGGCTGCAGCGCAACGGACGGTCGGTATCCGATTGGCGCCAGGATTTGCGCGTCTGGGGCCGTCACTTTACGCCGGAGGATTACTACCAAAATAGTGTTTCCCGTGTCCGGTATTCAGGTAAAAGCAAGCCGGGCCTAGCTTTCGTTTACTGGGCCTGGCTGTTCCACGGGATGAGCGGAGGCGCAAAAGTAAATGGTCTGCACGGTGCAGCCACCTCGTGGCACAGAGCTCAACCAAATTAACACAGAACTAATATAGCACTAACGAAGTGTATTGTACTTTGCTGCTGGCGTAAATTTTTCGCAGGAGTGTAATCGGGAACACGATATTTTTCTAAATGTTTAAAATGTTTTACACTTGGTTGCAGCAATATTAGCGCTATGTTTGACTGGTTAAGATCTGCGCTACCAGGTGGCTGGACCATTAGGAACGACCAGGCCACTCAGGTACGTCTCCTTCATCTCAGCAATAGTAGTATGGAGGGGCTTTAGCTTACGCCTCCACTCATCCGTCAAAACGCCCAGATCGCCTATGGTTACCGGCATACTAGACACGTTCGGCGCTGCGACAAAATGCTCCACGTTGCTTCCATAGATCTCGCTTGTGGTGGACTGCCAGGCGGCTGGCGAAGAGGTTGGAGAGGCTTCGCGCGCTTGCTCCTAACAACCGGAAGTAGACGACACGACGTGCCATCGTGACGCAGAACCAGTGAAGGCGGAGCTTTGCCCCGATCGCTCGGCGAGTCAGTTGAGGAGAAGAGGCATGGCTATGGAGGAGAGCAACTTTGAATCGTCGTTCCGTAGCTCTCTTAATATGACACTTCACAGAAATTGTGGTGTCAATCAGTTACTGTAACTATGCCCTACGCGTCTACAAAATTTGTCGAACCGTTTCAGGGGTCCTGCGAACACTGCATAGCTAAACTCAGTCTCTCCTTTCGAAATAACTAATCAGTTCTCTCTCTAAGCCGCTTATGTTGTCTGTCAATGACAGTAACACGGCTTCCTTACTAAAATGACAAACTAATCAACGAGATCTTGAAACTTATATCGCAATTGGGGATTATATCTGAAAATGATTTGCGTATGTATTTTTTGACTGAGGCGTTAAAAAAAGTGCATTGTTTTATAAACGCAGTGCATGAAATGTGCTGCGAAAGACGAAGCCGGGTAATATATCTAAGATTTTCATTCCATACTTAGGTACAGGAAATTTATCCAAACAAACGATTGCGTATTGTTACATTTTCAGCGCCTACGGTATTTCCCCTGCATGGGGAGAAGCAAGTTTAACTTTGAGATAATCCACAATTCGACTTAGTTACCTTTCGACCATATATATCAGGAGAAAAAATATTATTGGCAATGTTTGCAAAATTAAACTGTGTGTTATCGTCTGACTAGCATATTTGTACCCTCGAACAGATAAGAAATTAAACTGAATCACATGCATCGAAAAACTTTGGCTGAAAAAAAAAAGATGAAAATATCCCTAATAGCACGGCCGCAGGAACTTATGAAATCCCAATACAGTTAATAAAAAAAGCTTGGTCCAGAGAGCAAGGCACTGCAAGTTAATGCCATACAGCAATTAGTTAGAACCAATAAAATTCCGGTTGGATGGCGTGAAAGCAAGATGAACCCCATCTACAATGGCAAAGGTAATAAAGATAAGACAAGCTCGTACAGACCAGTTAGGCAACGTCGGTGATATACAGAATGGCAATGCAAGCCATAAAATTAGAACTGTCGAAGTGGGTGGAAAAAAAACGGTGTACTAGGGCAACTGCACAATAGGTTCAGACCAGGCAGACGCTTAGAGGAAAACATGTTTGTACTAACTCAGTGCATAGAAATTTCAGTAGCTCAGAATATACCTTTATGGATAGCATTTATAGATATTAAAGGAGTCTACGACAACGTAGACAGGCAATTGTTATTGGATATTGTCAAGCACGAAGGCATAAATGACAATTTCGTGGAGCTCCTGAGGGAAATATTATAGACAACCGGGTACAAATTGTGTGGGAAGGCCGATAAAGTAATGAAGTGCTAGAAATTCACCAAGGACTGAAGCAAGGATGTTCTATGTTCCCATTGTTGTGTAACCCTTATGCGAAGGGCTTAGAAACACGACTGGAAGACAGGGAATTAGGGTTTGATTTATCCTACATGCGTAATGGACAAAGGGTGCAATAGAATGTCCTCGGACTGATGTATGCGGACGACATAGTCCTAATATAGCTCACAATACAAGGGATTTACAGACTTTTGCGAGTTTCTGTGGCAACGCAGCGACAAACTGGGCCTTATGCTCAGCAGAGAGAAATCGGAAATTGTTATCTTTATTGAAGAGACGAGTAATTACGTGGCGTCAATTCAACAGCAAGTCATACGTGTAGTCAAGCAATATAACTACCTAGGCGTATACATAAACGAAGACTTACTCAAGCACCCACCTAGATAATATGAAAATAAAGGTGGAGCGGAAGGCAGCAATAACGAACCATAGAGCACTTTGGGGCTACAATAAATATGAGATGGTGCGTGAAATCTGGAAAGCAGTAATGGTCCCAGCGCTGATGTTCGCAAATGCCATTCTGTGCCTCAAATCTGATATTGTGTCGGGGATGGACGTTAACCACAGATCGGTAGGCCGGTTGGCTTTGGAAACCCACGGCAAAGCCACAAATGAGGCAGTGCAGGGTGATATGGGTTGGGCCTCTTCAGAATCAGAGAAGTGCAGAGCAAAATAAGTTTTGATGGAAGACTCAGGAGCATGGATCAAAATAAATGGGCGATTAAGGTGCACAAGTATATGTACCTGAAAAGCGTGGGCACAGAATGTAGGAAGAGGTCAAGAAAGTTGACAGCCATGTAAAGGGTAACTGAAAGTGTAAATAGACGACCAGGAGCCATCAGAAGGAAAGTGAGAGGAACAGTGAATTGGGTGCAAATAATGGAAACAAAAAGGACTATGGAGATTTACAAAAATGGGAAGGAGGAAATTTGAAGGGATAGGGCTGTACGATAACACAAAGGGCAGTGCGTCGCTATTTGAGGCCCGGCCTGGTTACCTGAGGATAAAAACATATTGGAGCAAATATTCGCAGCAAGATGAGACATTTGTATGCTGCAGCAGAAATCCGGAGACCATAAAGCACATCCTAATGGAATATTGACCCAGCCAGAGCCGGAGGTAAGGTAAGCCTTCTAGAAGCGCTTAGATTTAAAGTGGACGGAAGCATCAACCGGTCAGTGCTCAAGATAAGCAAGAAACGTTTAGAGTATTGGTGGAAAAAAAAAAGAAAGCCCGGAAGGAATTGATGCGACCGGATCCGTTACCGGCATAGGTAGCGATACAAGGTAGATAGAGAAGTTTTGAGGAAAATAAAAAGGTTATGGAGTGGTTTACAAAAAGGCTACAATGAAAAACATGTAGAGTATATCTGATTAGGTCAAGCAGGTTAGCTGAATAATTGTGAGCCCCCCGTTTCAAAGGGGATGCCAATAAATCACCATCATCATCGCCTGATTCCTGGTCATGAAGAGGAACGGGAATAGAGGGTTCCTAACTGGCATATATTAATGCAGAGACGAGCTCTCGTCGCGTAATGGCGAAACCTATGCTATGTGTACGTTTTGCGTTTGCAGACAGGCGCTGATGGCACTTGGGTGAACGGCGACAGCCATAAACCTCTCCTCGTCAACAACGGTTACTATGGCAGTACCCGGCCGTTTATGTATTGGTCAAGGGCGTGGCGCAAATGACTTACGCAGCAACGTTCGTAGCTGTTTTGCACTGCTGTAGTGCAAAGTAAATTGTAATTTTATTGCCTTTTTTTCTTAATTGTGGAACTGCGTAGGAGGAAATCCTTAAGCGCTTCATCTCGCAATGCTGGCGCAATGCTTAGGCGTGCTGCTCGGAGTAATATATAAGCAAATATCACACTGAGTCTAATCAAAAATGTACTAAAATGCAGAGCATTACAACAGCGGGCATGCAATAAAGCATCGTTGCTGAATATCTCGCTCGGCGAAGAGAACTTCCTGCGTTATTATAAGTCGGTAAAACCGGAAAAATTGGAACCATTTGCAGATTACCTATTGCGGGCAAAATAAGCTGTCCGATGTCTGAAAAAAGAATATGTAGTACAAATCAAATAAACCTATCGTAAACGCGAAAGCGTGAAATTACGGAAAGTGAGGGTGGGGAGAAACTAACGCTTGAAACATAAAATAAAGACGCATAGAAGAAAACGATGACCATACAGAACTTGCAACGCTAACAGAGCGTTAATATCGAGGCGATGTATATGTAATGCTTGGTGGAGTGCCGACCTGAGGAAGCCTGGCTGGCAGGAGTTGTGCAATTTCTTTATGGCAATGGCATACGGGAAATGCCCGCCTGTTCACTGAGACACCCACGAAAAAGAAAGCCGGTCCATTAGCACGTTAAAGAGGCCCTGAAACACTTCTTTAACATGGTAAAAAAAAAACGCTGCCAACCTTTCGTAGAGGCTGCTGTGAACGTGTGAGCCAAATATTACTGCACTGCACGAAGCAGGGAATTTGCCATCTCACGTCAAACACAGCGCTATATCGCTTGCCCTCACTTCCGCAATGCTGTCAGATCGGAAGGAGCTGGCCGACCCACGATGCAGGCTGATTTCGTGATCGTTAGATCATCTTCAGTAATACATAATTGCTAATCTTACGTTAAATGAAAAATGTGTCGCTGCGATCTCAAAAAGAAAAGAACCACAGAAAAATTATTTAATCTTTGCACGAGCTCCCTCAGCTGCGCTTGGCCTCCGATATGGCAGCGCCGTGCTGCGCAGGCTATACGGCGGACGCCAGGCAGTGCAGCGGCGAGCCCTTCCGCCGTGTAGGCCCTCTGCATCTATTTAGTCTCCGCTACAGTCAACTTTTGGCCGGTGCTTTGCTCTCTTGGTTTCTCCGCTGTGTAGCTTCCAGCGCGCTAGCGGAGAGGGAAAAAGGCAGATGGGCATCGGTGCGATTACTCTACTTAATATTGAAGGATTCGAAACCCTTTTTCGGTTTGAGATTCGTGAGACGACGTCCTTCATTAGTGGGGCCATTCTATGATTAGGGAGAAAAATGTTTCAGGGCCCCCTTTAAGTCAAAACAATTTATTTTCACGATGAGCAGAGCGACTGCAAGAGACTCTGCTGGAGCGATGCGCAGCGGAATGCACTCGGGTGAGGGTATTCATCACAAGTGCTTGTTCTTTCCTTTCGAGCGTTCTCTCGCCAAGTACATCATTACAGATTCAAGTTTCACATTACCTACAATATTAATTTCTTACTGATGCAAAAAAAATCTATTTGCGGAGACAAAACGGCTCCTAAACTGCTCTTTCTTCATCGAAATGCTGCTAATAATTACGTTCACGAAGCTGCATTGAAGCTTGCTAGGAGCACTGAACTGAGACACGCTGGAAGAGTTGGAGAATGTTTTGCGCTTTCCAGCAATACAAATTATTTCAGAGAGAGAGAGAGAGAATGAAAGAAAGAGAGACACGTACAGGGGGAGCTCGATTGGTTAACAGCCCCACACTTGGGGAAAAGCAAACAGGAAGATAAGAAGAAAGGGGAATCTTGGGTTAAGGGTTTCTTGCAGCCTGCTCTGTGCACCTCGCTAAGAACAACCAATAAAAAGGCGGAAACGTCGTGTTTGAAAAAGGCAGTAGGGGACATACGATGGCTCTTACACGAGCAAATTTCATATTCTCAGAAACCTTTACGCCACTCGGAGTGGCATGTCAGGCATATGCCAAAGTTAATCTCTCAAATTTCAGTAAAGTTTTTCTCTCTCTCTTTCTCTGTCTCTTGGAGAGGCACTATCGACATTGCAACAGCTTTGTCGAATTATCATAGAATTTTCTGCATAACACAGAAAAATAAGGTAGCCGAGGTACTCTCCACAATGAACCATGTAAAGCAGAGCAGAAAATTAAGCCAGCGACATGTTAAATTTTCTGACGACTTACACGAGATAATAATGTCGCTGCATGTGAAAATAACTAAATGGAGTTATTTTTATGAATGCTGCGCGAGATTTTTTTGCTGATTTCCTGCTGGCAAACATATGCGCAGCGTGAAGAAAAAATTCATTGTTTGACACTCAAAGCAGCAAACACAGAATGTGAACGGATCTCACCGGCACGTGTGATAAACACCGCTTTTATTGCGCGCCGCTTAAAGGACCAAGAAAAGGAAATGCTCGAGGTCCACACATGCAACGCATATTCGGACGGGTGTTATCGCAACCGAAGCAAAGAGAACAAACAAAAACCAAAAAACAACCAAAACAAAAACAAAAACAAAGCGACAATATAGGCGGTTGTTTGCACACCTAGGTGTGACTCGAGACACAGACCGTAAGGTTTACTTGCAAAGGCTGGACGTCTCGCTCCACTCATCAGGCTGAATTGCTATTTAGGGATAGATGGGGAAACAAAGAAGTGGTGGAGGCAGAACCTGCAGCGCCGCAAGCAAGCCAAGGAAACGCTGTGAGATTGGCAGGGAGTCAAAAACAATGGAGAGAAAGAGAGAAAGGAGGATAGAGACAAGGAGACCAGGACGTGAAGATAAATATGCGCGAGTGTTTGCTTTGCCTCCAATTACGTTGCGACCTTGTCCGGCAGTGAGGTAGAGGAAAGCAACAAATAACAAGGCGGAGAACTTGGCCCGCTGTTCGAGAAACTTCATGGGCCCTATTCCCAAATCTTTTCATTCGTAAGTACTGTTTTGCTATTGTCAGGCTGATTTCGCTAATGATGTGTGCGACATCGCGATTGGCTGGCATCTATAGGCACAGTTCTGGAGCAACAACCTCTTTTTCTGTGAATACGAGCCCTGCTATGTAAGTGCGTTCCAGCGACATGGCCAGCACCGCGGCGTTCGTGTCGTGATCACGCCTACAGCTTCTATGAATCGCTTGCGCGTGCTCGTTGGCCATTGAGGAGACGCTTTAGCGTAGTAGAAGATTTGCGAATGGGCGGGCCGTGAATGGCAGCAGCGTGACAGAGGGGACCTCTGAGCGAAGTGTCACTCCACTCTTGCCACTGTCACTGCCACTCTTGCGGTGACGCGTGGTGACACAACGTGGCGGAAACCGTTTGTTGTGTGAGGAAAGGCACCTGAACGGACTGCCCTAAGCTCTGTATATGTAAACAGCCCCGAGAGCGAAGGGCGCGACATCCCGTTGTGCTGTCTTCCTTGCGTTGAGGTCTATGCTTGTGGCTCGCTCTTCCTGATGGTATCACATGTGCCGCACGGTAGGCTTTTCAAGTGTAAGCTTGGTACTGGAACGTAGTTTATCTAGCATAACTTTCAGTGTAATTACGCACATTGGTTCTTTCTTCTGTTTTTATTTCAAACGCGCTCTTGGAAACTACTTACAGTAGGAGCAACGTGATGCGTATAAAAATAAGAAAAGCAGTATTAGCGAACTGTTATCTCTCAACTGATGATGAAGTTTCATGCGGCGCCATCTTTGCCAAGCCTGTCACTAGGCTGACTTCTCCAGTGATCATTGAACTTTCTCTCCAATGGGCGCGTGAATGCTGAACATGGTTATCGCAGTTTAACTGACTGTGAACAAATTTTGTATGCGCATATAGACAACCAGCACATGTAGCCGTTTTTATAAAATAAGGAATGTGCACGCAGCTACCGCTTTCTGCGAGTTGAGAAATGCCGATATGAATTTTGACGCATCTATTGCCTATACAATGGGATTTGAAACTTACCTGTGTTTTAAACAGCCCATGCGTGCACAAAGTAGAGCTCGTGCTCTGGGCGGGTTCATAAGAGCGGTTGCCGGCCAGGAGTGGTAGCTAATATTAGGCAATTTTATTGTGTTCGCATTCTTTGGGTGCTTCGCGCACTTCCCGGGGGCTGTGCATGTCTATATGTTTCTATCTAACCGTTTCCCCCCCTATACCTGGGTCACCGGGCAGCCCGTGGTCAAACGGGCAGCATATGGTGCTGCTGTGCTAACGGAAGAGGGTTCGAAACCAACCATCAGGCCAACTAGGGCCACCAAGCATGTGTCATTGTGTCCGTACCTGCTGCTCTTCAAGGAATCTCTTTCACGCCGACATGGGTCACTTTAAGATGCGGGACTGGGTAGGTACTGCTGTTCCCCCCAAATTTTTTGACGCAGACTTGGAGCGCCAGGTATGTGGTACTCGGTCGGCGCTGTTCTTCAATGAAGGCTTTTGACGCGAACTTTTGTAACTAAGTAAGCGCCACTGGATTTGTGCAGCTCTAAAATGACGTAAAAGGTCGCCTAAATTTATCCGGTTATGAGCGGAACCGAATCTACGTCATAAGCGTTCCACAAGGGCGGCTACCCGACGCATTAGCAGGCTGCGCCAGAAATGCACTGGCTATGTGCCCCTTTTTAAAGAACGCCTTTCACGCCAGCGCTTAAGTGGGCTGCGTCATGTAAGTCCCGGGTATGTGCAGCTCTTAAATGAACCTCTCGCCCACTTTGGTCACTGAGTATGTGGCACTGAGTGTGCGGCAAGCGAGGTAACAATTCTCAGCGGCCGCAGGCACCGGGACGCCACGCTTCTCGTGTCGGAGGCCACGCATGCACTTCTCGGAAGTCCCATTAGATGGCGCAGCGCGTCGAGAAAAAAAGCGTGAAACAGGAGCCCGGTCGCCGCATGACGTGTTCCTCAGCGTTCGCGCGCGCAGGCTTCGCGGAAGCGGGAAGTGGAATCCTGATGGAGTACACGCCACGTACATAACTCGTTTCGACGGTGGCAATACCTCATGTCGCCAATTGATTCAAAGGCTACAGATTGTAGAAATGAGAGCTGTTCGATGTGCGTACAGCACCTGGTTTCATCAAAGTGAAGAAGCATTCGATAGGTCTCGGTTGCGGCCGGGTAACACGAGTGCGCTTTAAGAAAAGCGCACGCCGCAGAGCAGGGCTGCTAGCGCACGTGTGAGACGCAAGCTCGAGCTGAAGTGGCGCAACCAACCCTGCTGCACCGAGGGGAATGTCATGCGTTGTGGGGAGCACCCGCCCCCATTTCCTCCCGCGTACTCGCGTCGTCCCGTTCGCACGTGGCGGACGGGTTGGGCCGGCGTAGACATGGGAGAGAGGCACTACGCGCCCTCCCTTTCTCCGTCGCTCTTGTGACGCGAAATGCGGGGCGAAATGCGAAAACACCCGTGTGCTTAGATTTAGGTGCACGTTAAAGAACCCCAGGTGGTCAAAATTTCCGGAGTCCTCCACTACGGCGTGCCTCAAATCAGAAAGTGGTTTTGGCACGTAAAACCCCAAATATTATTATTATTATTGTGACGCGCGTACCCCTCTCCCCCCACGCGGCTCACGGGGAAGGGAAACGTATCCGGCGGGCGAGGGGGACTTCCCCTCGCAAAAAGGTAAAAAGGCGTAAAAGCGCGCCATCGGGAGAGATTCTTTCTATTGGGACGCCGGACACCTGCCGCCTGGACGAAAGCACCTGCCGCAACCCGTGAGTAATCTCGTTTGTCTGACCCACCCAGGCAACGAGGCAAGCCTATTTACTACTATTACTGAGAGGACGTCCCTCTGCGAGTGTTCGTTATTGCTAATAGCAATAAACGTTATTACCGTTGACGCCGCTGGTTGCCTTATTAGTTCGGACCCGGCGTAGCCGCGATTCCCGCGCTACGGGTTGGGAGTACCACGAAGCAACTGTGTGGGGCTAGATCCGGAGCTCGCCTTCAGCCCTAGCCGCACGCAGAGTGGAACCCCCACATTGCGTAGACCTACATTCGAGAGATTCCAGGGGTTCTTCACAAATATTTCGGCTGATTGCTTGATGCTACTCTGCAGGCACGAAAAGCCTGGCGCGGTACTCTTAAAGGGGTGGAGACATCAAAATTTTCGTTCATGCGTTTGTTGATTCAAACGTTGCGTCATGCTTCAGGGAGCACGATACACACAGCGGGATTCATATATATCCGATAAATAATAGCATTATTATACCGAGCGATCTCGGTTTTGGTTTCTGGGCTCCGGGGGATGCTATGACGTCACAGAGGAGGAAACGCAACATGGCTTGGTCACGTGGGCCACAAAAAATAGTGACGTAAAATTATGCTGCGTCGTCTGCTCGCGCATACGCGTGCTCTGCCAGCAGTTGTCAACAACTGGCGATCCGAAGTGCATGTCGCGATTATTATAATTATTGCGAAGAGCGACAACAACGGTAAGAAAATATTGCGGCTTGTGAGAGTCGGTGATTCATTCCGAAGCGCCGTAAGCTTTAGCTTTGAAGTGAACTGGAAAAGGCCTAGAGACGATATCGGCGGCGCCGAACGATCAGAGGCGGTGAAGCTGCCGTCGGTGCCAGAGTGACCACTCCTCAGTCGCTGATTGGCCGCTTCGCCGTACGGCTGCCGCACAAATGGGTCCCGGGCCCGTCCTCTCTACGGCAAGGAAATCTCGCCGTTCGCGAGCAAGACCGCCGTCGCACGGGGGCCCGCGAACGGCAAACGGCGTGCGGCGAGTTTCCGTGCCGGTAATGTGGACGGGCCCTCACATTGAGAAAGGCCAAGCGAACGAGAGACCGCTCCGAGCTGCCGAACTATGCGACTATGTGAAGAGAGAAGCGGACAACACGAGCGCCGCATATCCTGGTCCCATTCGGAGTCGGCCGGCTAGTGTACACTCAAACGTAGGCCCGTCCGCACGGCAACTCGCCGCACGCAGTTTGCCGTTTGCGGGCCGCCGTGCGGCGTTCGTGTTGTCCACTTCTCTCCTCTTGTGTCCGTGCCTGCACGCCTTACCCCTTCTTTGCATTAAGAAAGGATTTTTATATGCCTGTAGCTCGGTCATAGTGGAGGCTATGCTCGGTCGCTCGGCTCAGCAGGCTCCGTAATCGGCATTTCATCGCTACTCATCATACGTCACGTTTTTGTGCTAGTGTGCTATGACGTCAATATTTTCGTTCCTTCTCTGTGACGTAGTAACTGCCGCGCTAGCGATGGGTCTCGACTACGAGAAGGAGTTTTTATTGACTTTTTGTAGCAGAAATAAAATTATTTTAAAATGTTTGCAGCGTCCAATACCTCGTTCTGGGTGTCCTTGCATACGGAAGCAGCCTACAACATGCTTTTTATAGCCTCAAAATTTGGTGTCCCAACCCCTTTAACACTTCACATCAGTTCTGATCGCGTTATTCGTCTGTGCACGATGTTGCATCTGGGTCGCAAGCCCCAAGGGTAGCGTTGGCCTGGCGGCCTGGGTCACAGCTGGAAGCGTCCGAAGGTCGTGGCAAAGGATGAGTCGATTGCTATCAGAAGAACTTGTTTATTATAGCATCGCAAAAGAGCGGCCGGTCAGGTCAACCGAAGTGGAGATACGGGAGACCACGTTACTCGACGGAAGAAATCGGAGCCTCTCTCGGCGTCCGTGGGCTGCTGCTTTTATACTCTCGGAGTCGAGAGCAAGAAGGAACGGCTCGGGATGAGACCCACGTGAGGGCGGCGCACGGACACGTTGAGACGAGAAGTGACGCATCCGCCGGGCCGGCGCCGGTCAAACCTCCTCGCTTCACAGTTGGGGAGCTCCTCTCCCCGGCTGCCGCGCTTTGACAAGCGTGGGCACCAACATGCATGCACACACACACACACGCACACACACACACACACACACACACGAAGACACGTGGCATTGAAACATGCCTGGACGCGCTTGGGAGGAAGCGTTGCGGCAGCGCTGAACGGGCCAAAATGTCCGCCGCTTTGAACAAAGCCCCGGCGTCCGTTGCATCCGCGCCGCGCGTCGGAGGTGAAACGTAACAGACCGCCCCGCCGGGAGAAGGAGATCCCGATGGTCAGGGGACTGCATCCGCTGTCCGGAGGGATGTCGCTCGATGATGCTCATAACCGAAGTCGGGCGTCCTTCGGCGTTTCTTGAGCGCAGCGCACAGAGAAGGCCTCGTTCTCTCGTTCAGGTTCACACAGGACACTGCAAAGTGGCTTCGGGAGAGTTGCCATTTTTTTCTCTCGTTCCCAGCAAGCGTTAGAACTACGCCGAAACTCAACCGCTCAGTCAGCAAGCACGACACAACCCTCACTAAGCCATGCCAGGCTCTTTCCCCTTTTATACTACTGCCTAGTTCCTTACAGTAGTCTAGCAGCACTCAGAACGCTTCCACAAATTGGAAAATTGCACTAGAAAGCACGTCATCACTTTGAAACACTAAACAAAAGCAATATGTTAAAAATTCTGCCTCAGGAAGAAAACATCAGTAACAAACAACTTTGAGGCTGATTCCTACGTTAGGGGCCTCGACTTAAGCCATCGGCGTTACCGTTGAGACTCCCCTTTTTGTAACGCACCTCAAAGGAATATTGTTGCAAAGCGAGGCTCCAGCGCAGGAGGCGGCCATTTTTGGGAGAGATGGTCTGCAGCCATTGGAGAGGGCAGTGATCCGTCTCAATGATAAACCTCGAGCCGGCTAGGTAGCATGACAATTTCTGAACGGCCCACACGAGACGCGCGCACTCTTTCTCGGTGGCGCTGTACGCCTGCTCACGACTGGTCAGCTTACGACTAGGATACAGTACGGGGTGTTCCACTTCTCCATTTTCCCGTTGGCACAGTACAACGCCCAGGCCTCGCTCACTAGCATCGCACTGAACAACGAACCCTTTTGTGTAGTCTGGCGTTCGTAGCACAGGCTCGCTTGTTAGGGCGCTCTTTAGGGCGCTAAAAGCTCTTTCCCTTGTCTTGTCCCAGACGACTGTTTGGGGCTCTGTTTTCCTTAGAGCATCAGTCAGTGGAGCCGCGATATCAGAGTACCTGGGGATGTACCTCTGATAGTAGCCGGCGACACCTAAGAACGACCGAATATCGGTCTTCGTGGGCGGTTGCGGGAAGTCTCGCACAGCGGCCTCCTTTATTTCAGAGGGGCGGCGACGACCCTGTCCAATCACGTGACCGAGGTAGACAACCTCGGCCTGTGCTAACTGGCACTTGGGAGCCTTGACTGTCAAGCCCGCTTCGCGCAGGCGGGTTAGCACTGCCCGCAAGTGTGCCATATGCTCAGACCAGGATGCGGAGAATATCGCTACGTCGTCTAAATACGGTAAAGCGAATTCTTCCTGTTCCCGCAACACTTTGTCCATGAGGCTTGAAAAGCAGTATGGCGCGTTCTTCAAACCAAAACTCAAAACTTTAGGACGGAATGTTCCCATTGGTGAAATGAACGCCGCATACCTACTAGCCTGTTCTGTAAGTGGAACCTGCCAATAACGCCTGACAAGATCTAGGGTGGAAATAAACTGAGCGCTACTAACTTTCTCAAGGCGCTCCTCGATGTTAGGGATCGGATAAATTTTATCCTTAGTGATGGAATTAAGCCTGCGGTAGTCGACGCAAGGACGAGGTTCCTTGCCCGGTACCTCAACTAAAATCAAAGGGGAGGTATAATCACTCTCACCCGCCTCAATAACACCGAGCTGTAGCATTTTCTTTACCTCAGCCTCCATAATATCGCGCTGGCGGGGCGACACCCGGTACGCCTTGGATCGTACTGGCTCTGGGGAGGTAAGTTATATTTCATGAGTAAGGACAGAAGTCCTACCAGGCCTCTCAGAGAACTGACCTTGAAACTCTTGTAAGAGCCGGTGTAGTTCGGTTTTCTGCTCAGGCGACAGCGGTGCTTTACTGATTAAGTCACTAATGACTTGATCGGTGTCTTCCCTGTTCGTCACTGAGCCTAGTCCCGGAAGCTCGACCGGAAGCTCTTCGGGAACGTTTACCATCATACACACCACTGCTTCCCGTTGTCTATAGGGTTTCAGCAGATTACAGTGGTAAACTTGCTGTGCTTTCCGTTTTCCTGGCAGACTCACCACGTAGTTAACGCCAGACAGTTTTTGAACAACCGTGCTGGGCCCTCCCACTGCACGTCGAGTTTGTTTTTTAGCGATGTGCGCAATATCATTACGTCACCGCCCACCTGAAAATGACGGGCCCTGGCTGTCCGATCATAATAAACCTTGGCCCTCTGCTGGGCCTTTGCCATTGCTTCACCTGACAACTCCTGTGCCCTTCTTAAGCGTTCGAGGAGCCTAAGCACGTACTCCACCACGACTGGGTCGTCGCCCCTGCCTTCCCACGAGTCTCGAAACATGCGAAGCGGAGACCGCAGCGAGCGACCGTACACCAGCTCAGCTGGCGAAAACCCCGTAGCCGCATGCGGCGCGGTCCTTAATGCAAACATCAACCCAGGCACACATAGCTCCCAGTCAGTTTGTTGTTCAAAACACAATGCTCTCAACACGCGCTTCATGACGGAGTAGAGCTTCTCAACGGAATTCGACTGTGGGTGGTACACTGAGCTGTGTAACAGCTTTACCCCGCACCTTTCGAGAAAGGCTGTCGTCAAAGCGCCAGTAAACACTGTGCCCTGATCTGACTGGATTTCCGCAGGAAACCCAACTCGCGAAATATGGACAGTAGTGCATTGACTATCTCAACTGAGCTGAGTTATTTAAGCGGCACTGCTTCAGGGAACTTTGTCGCTGGGCAGATCACAGTCAAAATGTGTCTGTACCCCGTGGTTGTTACCGGCAGAGGTCCCACTGTATCAATAACGAGCCGTATAAAAGGCTCCGTAATGATAGGTACCAACTTCAACGGCGCCCTCGATTTGTCCCTTGGTTTGCCCACCCGCTGACAGGTGTCACATGTCCTCACAAAGTGTTCTGCGTCACGAAAACACCCTGGCCAACAGTACTTTTGCAAGACACGGTCCTTAGTCTTCTTAACTCCTAGGTGTCCGGACCACGAACCCCCATGCGACAAGCGCAACAGATCCTGGCGGTAGCACTGAGGCACGATCAGCTGATCGAACTCCACTCCCCTGCGGTCTAGATACTTCCGGTACAGGACCCCACCTCTTTCCAAAAAACGAGCATTTTTCTTGGCGATACCTTCCTTGACATTGCAGCGCATGTTTTCTAGGCTGCCATCCTTTTTTTGCTCGGTTATCAAAGCCGACCGGCTGACTTTTAGCAACCTATTAAGTCCATCTGACGTAGGCGCGATGAGCAAATCTGCAGATAGCTCTTCTAACTTTCCCGTGTCGGGCATTTCCTCTCCATTATGTGGTGCCTTCAACGCTACAGGCTCAATTTTATTCAGTTCGGACGTGCTCTGAATATCAGCTTGCTGCGCCTCCGACCCTTTCTCATTGTTCGACAACGTCGGCCGCGCAACTACCGCCTTTGCAGCGAGCTCCCGAACTCTCGATCTGGTTAAGGCCTTAACGCTAGCCTCACCAAACAAAAGCCCCTTCTCGCGCAGGAGGTGATCGGACTTGTTCGAAAATAGGTACGGGTACTGGGGGGGGGGGGGGGGGGGGGCAGCATAGATGACACTGCGGCCTCCGTCTTAAGTGCTCCGAAAGGTCCTTCAATAAGCACTTTTGCTACGGGCAGACACACGCTATGAGCTTCCACGGCTTGCTTGATCCATGCGCACTCGCCCGTGAACATATCGGGTTCTACGTAAGAGGGGTGAACTACATCCATTGTAGCTGCGGAATCACGAAGCACTCGGCACTCTTTCCCGTTCACGAGGAGGTCTCGCATGTAAGGCTCGAGAAGCTTCATGTTCTCGTCAGTGCTGCATAATGACAAAAACACGACTTTTGTTTTTGTTTCTGGAAACTGCGCCGAAAAGTGACCCGGCTTCTGGCACGTATAACACACGCGCGCTTGCCTCGTCTCGAACCGCTTTCTGCGTTCGGCTTCGGCTGCCGCCGTCTCCTTGCGTTCGCTCGGACTGCTTTCGCTCGCATCCGCACTACGTGTGTCCCCCCCTTGCTCTCATGGGCGTGATCTTCGGCCTCTCAAACTTGGAGCCAAATTCACGCTTTTGACCGTCCTTAGCTCCGCGAGCCCGACGCGTCACTAACTCCTCGACTAGCTCGGCGGCTTTAGCTACCGTACTAACGTCTGGCCTATCCAAGACCCAGTACCGCACGTTCTCATCCCTGTTATCCTAGTTACGAAGAAAGATGGTTCTGTGCGGTTTTGTATACACTACCGCCGCCTGAACAAGATCATTCGCAAGGACGTCTACCTTCTCTCCCACATAGACGACGCGATTGACAGTCTACAAGGCGCAGAATTCTTTTCATCTCGGGATTTGCACTCAGGGTCTCGGCAAGTACCCATGGCAGACGCCAATCAGCCGAAGACAGCTTTGGTCACACCCGACGGCTTATAGGAATTTACCGTAATGGCCTTTGGACTTTGTAATGCGCCCGCAACGTTTGATCACATGATGGACACAGTTCTGCGTGGTTTGAAGTTACACACGTGTTTGTGCTATCTTTACAACGTTGTTGTTTTTGCTCCTGACTTCCCCATGCACCTTCGACAGCTCCGGACTCTTTTAACTTGTTCAAATGGAGGGCTACAACTAAACCTCAAGAACTGCCGATTTGCTGCTCGGCAGCAGATCTCCAAGGATGGAATTCTCCTCGATTCAGCCAAACTTCAGACCGTTGCTGAATTCCCTAAACCTACATCCGTCAAAGACCTGCGCAGTTTTGCAGGTCTGTGTTCCTACTTTAGACGCTTCATCCGAAACTTCGCCACCATCATATCGCCCCTGACGAAACTCCTCACTCTGACGCCGATGTCCTCGCGCACTCTCCTTTGTCCGATGACAATGCCCGCTGCTACTTATTCCAGCTTGTGTTTCATTAATCGACCTTCGCACCATCACTTCCGAAGAGCGCAGGGACCACTGGATCGTCTCAATAATAGACTTGCTCTCTTATCCATCGGCACAACCAACCACTCGCGCGTTACGTCGTCAAACCCACCATTTCGCCATTCGCGACGACCTACTCCACCGACTCAATTAAACCGCCGATGGCTGCCAGTGGTTATTAGTAGTACCCCGCAGTCTGCGTTCTGAAATATGCACGTCATTCCACTCTGACCCACAGTGTGCACACTCGGGAGCATTCAAAACTTACCAGCGCATTCGACAGCGCTACCAGTGGCACGGGATCTACAGCTGCGTTCAGAAGTTCGTTCGCTCGTGCCCCGATTGTCAGCACCGGAAATCTTCACCGCGCGTTAGCTTGTCCTACCCGGCCGTTCGGTCGCGTCGGCATCGATTTGTGTGGGCTACATTCCCTGACATCCGCTGGCAACCGCTGGTCCATCCTGGCTGTTGACCCCCTCACGCGATACGCCGAAACTGCTGCTCTCCCAGCGGCTACCGCGTGCGATGTTGCCTCCTTCCTGCTTCGCCAGTTCATAATGCGTCATGGTCCACCACTGGAGTTGCTCAGCGATCGCGGATGTGTGTTATCGTCGGAAGTCTTCGAAGGCATCCTCAAAGAGTACCACGTTGCGCGCCACACAACTATACTGCTTATCATCCGCAGACCAATGGCCCCTAAGAACGCGTTAACCGTACGCTTGGCGACATGCTCGCAATGTACGTAGCTTCCGGCGGCACAAATTGGGATCCTATTCTGCCATTCGCAACCTACGCATACAATACCACCATTCAGAGTAGCACTGGCGTTTCACCCTTTTTGTTATTGTACGGCCGGCACCCGTCGAACACAATCGACACAATCCCTCCATAGAAGCCGGATGCATCTGAGTGCGTGCCTATTTCTGCCACAGCCAGACATGCCGAAGAGCGCCGTGATCTCGCGCGGGCCTTTACTTCAAATGACCAAAAGCGCCACAAGAGCACTCGTGGTGTCACCACTTCTACGCCCACGTTTCTCCCTGGAGCGCTTGTGTGGCTCTCGGTGCCTTTCGCTGCACCTTGGTTCTCGTCGAAACTACTCGCCAAGTATGAAGGCCCCTATCGCGTCGTCGAACGCACATCTACGGTCAAATACGTGATCGAACCCCCTGAACCATCTTAGGATATGCGCCGTCGTGGGCGAGACATTGTCAACGTCGACCACCTCACGACCTACTATGACCCATTCATGGTGACAAGCTGTTAGGTCACCGGGTGCCTTCCTTTTCGTGACCGGGGGCAATTGTAGAGAAGGATTGGAACGATATAGTGGCTCGTCCTCTCCAAGCGCCTTCTCGTGGGTCGTCCTAGTGACAGCCCGTGTCCTGCGCTAATGGTCGGTCCCAAACTCCGGTGACTAATATACTCCTTTGCAATATATATATTGTAAGCATTTATGCGGACTTCATCTTCATTTGTACAAAGTCATCACCAGTCATCGGCTCGTGTTCGTTTTGCATCGGCGCCATTTTTCCTTCTTGGAATAAAGCGTCGTCTCGACCGTGGTATTTCAAGTGGTGGAGGCGCTTTAAGATCCCTTCGACCTCAATCCACTTCAACATCTCTCCTGGAGCTACGTTCGGGACGCCGCTTACGCCAAGAGGCCGCCATATCGCAAGACCAGACCGCAGCATCTACCATCTCGGTTCAAGTGCCAGCCACCCCCACTCCCAGCCCTGCCAACAACCGGTATCGCGATCCTGAAATCTTCTCTGGCTTGCCTGGTGAGGACGTTGAAGACTGGCTCGACAACTACGATCGTGTCAGCAAATACAACAACTGGAACGAGACATCGAGGTTAAACAACGTGCCATTTTACGTCTCTCAAGTAGCCAAGACATGGTTCCTGAATCATGAGAGAGACTTCCGTGATTGGTCGTCTTTCAGGGAGCAGCTACGGCGGATTTTCGGCACACCCACGGTTCGTTTGGAAGTTGCCAAAAAGAGGCTGTCTGAGCGCGTCCAGCATTATGGCGAGTCGTATAACTCGTACATTGAGAACATCCTCGCGCTTTGCCGCCGTGTCGACAGTGCCATGCCAGAACCTGATCGCGTGCGACACCTTCTTAAGGGTATCGGATCTACTGCCTTCAACGCACTCGCCGCTCAAAACCCTTCGACCGTGTTGGACGTCGTCTTCGTGTGTCAGCGCCTCGACGCCCTGCAATCAATCCGCTTGCAACCGGACTTTTCCGACAACCCCCTGGCAAACAGTATTGAGCTCCGGTCTATCATTCGAGCCATAATTCGTGAGGAATTGCAAGCGCATTGCTCACCCCCTTGCAGTAGGGCTCACGTCCAACCTGCTTCTACTGACCTGCGCGGTATTATTAAGGAGGAATTGGCCTCCCTGCAGAACGCCCAGCATACCAACGCGTCTCCTTGCCCCCAACCGGCTTCTTACGCCCAGGTTGCTGCGATGCCAGCCGCGCCGTCTCTAATCACGCCACCTGCGCCTGTTCACGATCACCTGGGACCTTTAGTCACCCGAGCTCCGAACCCGCCTTACTACTCTGCCTGGCGTTCGTCGAGGCCTATCTGCGACTACTGCGGCTTTCGAGGACATATCTCCCGCTTTTGCCGACGCCGCCAGCAAGACGAACGTCATGGTTACGCAGCCTTTGAACGCGATGAGCCACCTCCTCGCGTTTACCGCACTTATGACGATAATCCTCCCGTTCGCCGATCTCCATCTCCGGCCGACTTCTCCAACACCGCACACAACACACGTGCCTCGAGACGCCGCTCCCCATCGCCGCTCCGACGTTGTTTCGCCACTTCGACCTGTCTCCCAACTCCATGTCCAGCGACCGGAAAACTAACCAGTGCAGTTTTTGGAGGGAAAACTGCATCGCCGCGAAGTGCTCCAAGTCCTCCTGAACGTCCTTCGAACATGTTATTGGTGTCTGTGGAGGGTGTGCCTTTGTTAGCTCTGATTGACATGGGAGCTACTATATCTGTTATGCGTGCGGACCTGTGCTCTCGTCTGCGGAAAGTGAACACGCCTTATATTGGATCATCCCTGATTGGGGCTAATGGAGCAATCATTCGACCATCAGCCCAATGTACAGCACGCGTCTTCATGGATGGTATCCGTCATCACATTAAGTTCGCGATTTTATTCCCGTGCGCTCATGAACTAATTTTAGGTTGGGACTTTGTCTCGTCAGCGTCCGCTTTAATCTCTTGCCGTCAACGTGTAGTCCATATGACCGAGACAGTTCATTGCAGCGGGAGTGCCGATGAGCCACGACTGCGTTTTCTCACTGCTGCCGATTCTGTACTGCCTCCCGGCCACGAGCAAGTCATAAGTCTCTTCTACGGACATCACCAATGGCGACGTGTTCATCACTCCTTACGGTCGCTGTCTTGCCCGTGGGAGTTTAATGTAATGCCTTTCGGTCTATGCAATGCTCCCGCCGCATTTGAAAGAATGATTGACACTGTTCTTCGCGGCCTCAAGTGGAAAACTTGTCTATGTTACCTCGACGACATCGTCGTGTTTTCCTCGACTTTCACTGACCATCTGCAACGCTCAAATGAAGTGCTCACATGCCTTTCTAATGCCGGACTTCAACTAAACACGAGGAAGTGCCGTCTCGCTAGCACAACGATTAAAGTCCTGGGTCATCTCGTTAGCAAAGACGGCATCCAGCCCGATCCGGATAAAATTTCCGCGGTGCTCAACTTTCCTCGCCCACTTCGTGCAAAAGAACTGCGCAGCTTCATTGGACTCGCCTCATACTTTCGACGTTTTATCCGGAACTTTGCCAGCATTGCCTCGCCCCTCCCCAAGCTCCTTGCTAGTTCCAGTTCCTTCGATTGGAACGATCAGTGTGAAGCCGCGTTCCAAGAACTCAAGCGCGCACTAACATCCCCACCTGTTCTTTGTCATTTTGATGACAAGGCGCTATAGGATTTGGAGCGGTCGTAGTCGTAGGGATGGACTTGGGACGACAGGGCAAGGCGAGCAGGCTTTAATTGCAGGATTTACATTTAAAACAGGACATACATTGGCTGTCTAGCGCGACTCCCATATAGAGCCCGCAAGACTAACATACAGCAAACAGCTTACGAACACACAGCTCACTAGTTCATTTCTAGCATGACAAGGAGCACTCAGCTCCGAACGAAGAGCACGACACGAGCACACACTAGCAGCCGGCAAACGCTGCTTATAAGCCCTTGCTCGACGTCATAGTTCGCCGTCATTCAAGATGACCCGCCTTTTTGGAGGATGAGGTGTGTCGACTTGGAGGATGAGGGCTCACATACACGTGCCGCACATACACACAGGTGAAAAGGCCGGACAGTTCTCGGTACCGCCCAGCTTTCAGTGCCGACGTCAGAGGGCTTCGTAGAACTGCTTTGTCCCGGGTGGCTCAGCCAAGTACCAATTTCCTGAGTTGATCGCGCGCCACGTGGCTAGGGTGGCTAGAAGGGGAGGTGTGAATACCGGCGGCGCGAACGTGACCCCACAGCGCACCGATGCCGCGGGGCGGCGCTGTTGACCAAGGCGGGGTAAGCACGCAGCCGAAATGAGCGCCTCGCCAGCCTCACGTCAGCTGCATCTCTACCACCGAAGTGAAAGTGAGCCCGTTTCGGGTATCGCGCGCTTTCTGCGAGCGTCAAAGAATGAATCTTTATCATGACAACAATGTTATGTCAGCCCACATCGTTACTCCTGTGAAATTTTACGGGCCCAGTTCGCACTGTATCGATATTAAAACGCGTTTCGTCTGTGCGCATTTCGTGAGCTGGCTTCGGGTGTTAGGGGCTAGTGGGGGGCTTCGAAATAATTTCGACCACTTCGGGTTCTTTAACGCGCACTGACATCATACGGCACACGGGCGCCTTGCATATCGGCTCCCTGAAAATGCGACCGTCGTCCTCGAGATCAGCAGTCAATCACCCTATGCGTGCCGTAAGACCTGTAAACTGCAGACATTACCTGATAAAGTCTGGACGTATTTACAAACCACTTTTTGTCTGCGCTTGCAGACCTGTAGCATGTCATTTTGATGCTCATATAAGGAATTTACTATGATTGCAGACAGTGAAGCAACAGATCTGGTCATGAAATCGTTTATTTACAAGTGAGCAAAAAAATTTACAACACACAAGGTTTCAGTGTTTTCCGTTTCTTCCCACTGCTCTGCTGATTGACACCTTAAAGCAAAAAGTGAATCCTTGTGAGGCAATAAAAACGTATAACTGAGGCTTTCAGGGTAGCAGAATGGTCTAGGCAACCAATCTTTGACATTTAACCAATTGACTGCAAAATCTCGGCCGCAGCTTTGGCATGCTAGCGTGTTACACTGAATTAAAAATTATAGGGTTCTACGTGCCAAAACCACTTTCTGATTATGAGGCACGCCGTAGTGGAGGGCTCCGGAAATTTTGACCACCTGGGGTTCTTTAACGTGCACCTAGATCTAAGTACACGGGTGTTTTCACATTTCGCCCCCATCGAAATGCGGCCGCCGTGGCCGGGATTCGATCCCACGACCTCGTGCTCAGCAGCCCAACACCATAGCCACTGACCAACCACGGCGGGTGTTACACTGAATAAACGAGTGAGCTTGTTTTCAAGGGCATTGTCCAGCTTATAGAACGATTCTGAGGGATATAAAAGGCCCTCAAGGTCCCACTCTTTGGATGCCTCTGGTGGAAGCTCTCTGGGGATATTGCCTTTATGCAGTCTTCACAATGTGTGGGCAAAACACGCCTTCTCGCCACATAACCTGCAATGTAATAAACTAGCCGTGCGTCGCTGCGGTGCTCAACATAACTTTGGTAGTCCACAGCATCTCGCCCTCGAATGACGGAATGTCGGGAGGAACACTCCAAAACAGGCGACGAGACCAACTGGCAGCGGAGGGCGCAGGCCAGCGCGGGAGTACCACGCCGTAATACCACGCCGCGAGCAGCAGCGCCTCGTTCCCCCTGGTGGCATCGGTGCGCAAGGGGGTCACGCGCTCCCGAAGGAAAGCGCCGCCGGTATTCACACCTCCCCTTCTAGCCACCCTAACGTGGCTGCCGGCCCTTCGCAGTTCTCCGAAGGGCGCCCCGTCTGGTGGGCTTGGAACACGTGCAGGGGGCTGAAAGCTGGCACGTTGCCACCCCGTACGGCCATTCTTAACAGCTCCTCCATGTACAGGAAAATCTCGCCTGGCCAGTGCTGGCAACCGCTGGGCAGGAAGAGAATGGCTGGCGAGCAAGACGATGGCTTTGCTCTCTGCAACCCCTGCGTACTTGGAATGCCTTCAACCATCTTACAACAACTGGCACAGAAGAGCCGACCCGGCAACACAATACCGCTCAGCGTTCAAACGCCCGGAATCAGCTGCTAACCCACCAGGCCTCCTATCACAATTCCAATGCAAGTCACTCAACTGGGAATCCCAAATTTTGCCCCGAAATTTCGTGCCGCCAAAGCGAGCGTTCACGTTCCTCCTGAGTTCGACCAAACCCGACCGTCGCGCTGCACAAGAGTAAAGGTTTACGCAGAATTAAACCGAAGGCTTTCAAACACCAATACCCAAACATAACATAAGCAGCCTAACTTCACGAACAGCCTGTTCTTACCCTCTCGTAGTGACGTACTTATCTCACGTACTGTTGCCACTGAACAGTCTGGCCAACTCCACAGGTACGCAATCACAATCGCGCTAGCTTTGTGGTCCCTATTCCGAACACGTGCTTGCATCCAACAAAGTTTTCATCACGCTGACTCACATTTGTTCCTTTAGTCCACACAGGACACGTTCCTTAAACAAACAACCAAATTTGCGTAACTTACGCATCACAGAGGAACCTTCGAACAAATGTGTCTTCTAATAACTAGCTCTACGCACGCGTACTAGAGAAGTCAGAATACGGCTGCCCTCAACACACACGAGCAACCCAGACATAAACGTTCTGCTTCCTTCCGTCCGCACAGGACACGCGCTAATGGACCTAAGAGCTCTTCTCAGTGCAAATCACGCACTTACTGAAAATCTACGCGCTTAACCTTAGAAAATTCAAAAAACATTTAAAAAAAGGAAGGTTAAATAACACACACGCGCGTTACGATAGGCCTCTCAACGATAACCTTGACCTTCAGGTTACTCACACACACAAAAAGCAAGCCTATATACTTATTAATGAACACTTCGCGAAAATACATGTTTACTTAAAACGCGTCTTTCAAATCTCGAGCTTCTCAAACAAAACATAAACAGAGCTCATACCTTACATATTGAAAGAAATCCTAGTCTCAAATCGCGAAAATCTGCAAATGTTCAAAAATAAAACAAAACAACACTGCTACGGAAGCTCTTGGCCTCCCGTTCCCGATTACTTCCGACTGACTCATACTTTCAGCCGTACCCGAGGTGGCCGCGGTTTGAAAGCTATTCTGGCTGCCGAGGAACAACAAAAGGGCTGACTCACTAACAGCTCCCCCAAGACGTTACAGTCCCGTGCCAATTTGCGTCCTGGCGCCCCGCTTTCAACATGACCTCGACTGACCGCGTCGCTACTCCCCACCTGGTCTCGTCTTGCCACCTTGCGCTTCTTTGTACTGCACGCTGAGCTTTGAAGAGAACGACGGAACGACGAGGAATTTAACTGCCCCGTGCCCTTTGTCCGCGTCCGTGCAGAACATGCTTCTCGGTCCCCCTTTGACCGGTGGCTCGAACGTGTTTGATGCGTCAACATCGTCCGTGACGACCGCACCTGTCTTTTCTTCGCGCCCTGCCTTTTTGCGCCTGTCGCCGTCTTTGGCTTCGCTACATTAGCCACCGCATTCCGATCCTTTCGGCGCTTCTTTCTGCGGCGCTTTCTCCTCGAACTCTCTTTCATGCCTCTCTTTCAACTCTCTTTCATCTCGCGCCTCGTGCTGGCCGTTACACATCTCGTCGGCCCGGATCGGTCTCTTACCCGCACAGTCTGAGTGATTATCATTTAAATCGACTCTATCTTTGCCTCGACTGGCGGACAGCTCAACCGACTCCGGCACAATGCAGCAGGCTTTCCTCGAGTTATGCAACTCGCACTCTTGCGTACTGCCCTCTACTGCATTGCCCAACTCACGCTGTGCATCGACACACAGCCCGTCGGTCTCGAGCGCTGTCTCACGCGCACAGTCCGAATGATTCCTAATTAAATCATCCATCTCTAGGCTACCTATACTGGCGGAGAGCCGCACCGATCCCTGAACAATGCAGTTGTTCTCTCGTGAGCTACGGAGCTCGCCACCCCGAGAACTATTCTCAACTGCATCGTCCAGTTCGCACTTCACTTCTGCACGCAGATCTGACTCGACATGGGTACTCGCGTCTGTCAAGTCCGTAGTATTCTGTACCTCGCTAACGACCTCGCTACCATGAGATGCGACGCACACGCGCGGTAACCGTGCCAATTTGTTCGCAGCTGGCCTAGCTGTCTCTACAGTCCTCTGTTGGCACAGCACCTCGTCGCTCTCACTCTGGCCTTTAACGTCCTCTGTTGCCACTAAGGCTTCGTTAGCTGCTAGCACTTCGAGTTCACTTGTGAACGTGCTGCTACTCTCACGGGTACTACTACTTCTCTCGGCTTTCGACTGAAATCTGCTGTCTATTTCCTGCCACTTTCGCTGCGTCCAGCCTACAGATTTCTCCAGCCGCTGTTGACTTCGTGCGCTTAACTGCTGCAAATCCTCTATCTGTTTCTTTACTGCTGCAATTCCTTTTTCAACCTCCTGCCGTTTTTGCTCACGCTCTTGGCGTTTTCGCTCGCGCTCTTGGCATTCTTGCTTAATTGATTCCTGTTCCCGCTTTTTGCTTAGAATTCGTTTGCCCATTTGTTCTATGAATTTCAAATCATTGTTACTTTCTAGAATGGTTTTACGAATCTCTGACTCCCTCAAGTCCTCATCTACGTTTACCTCGATCTCCTCACACAACCACAACAGGTCAGCTCTCGTCAAACACATTAGGACCATGGTCGCTACTTTAAGCTTTGGCTCTGCTGTCACACAATACTTGTTGCGATACCCACGCAAATCAAAATACAAGTAAAAGATCCCAGCGAATCAAATCCAAAAACACAGTGAAATTGAAGCCTGGTAAATCTTACAGCCAAAACCAAACGCTTACCCACTGAAGCAGCACCATATCACTGTGATGACCCTAATATGGGGCAAAGGTTCGTGTTCTGAATGTTTTAACGGTTCTCTTAGGCGGAGCCTCCGAGAACCCAATTGAGGACAAAGCCGTTGGTTTGAACACACACTCAAAGACTTTTAATCAAACTATAAAGCAATTAGAAAGAAATAGAAGGCATGCATAAAATAAACATTCAAGAAGACATTGGGGTAAGGAACACACTTAGGGCTTTAACGAGGGCGCGAGTCCGGGCTTGCTGCGAGGGCGGGGACGCGTCGCAGTCTCGACGCGGCAACGCGGTGAGAAGCTGGCAGAAGGAGTGGCGCCGGTCTCACCAAAGGTCGCGGCGTAAGCTGACCGACCGGGCGCCGGGAGCGCGCCAGCTCTGGCGAGGCGAGGTAACGCTGGCGGCTGGGTGGCAGGAGTGGACGGCGGCGGCGTTCTGGCCGGGCAGAGAGCTCGGGCCCGTAGCCCGACTGCTCCCCTCTCGCCCACGGCGCGGAAGCTCGAACGCCGGCCTCGGGCAGCAGGCGGCACGGCAGACGGGGGTGGCGTTCTGGCCGGGCAGCTGGCGTAGAACTCGGGCCCGAAGCCCGACTGTTCTCGTCCTGCCCACTGGCGCAAAAGCTCACCGGCCTTGAGGAGCCGACGGCACGCTCGGGTAGACGGGCGACGCACAGGAACAGGTTGGCAGGAGGCCCCGGGCGGGTGAAGTCCTGGTGGGCTCGGGTCCGGAACCCGACGGCCCGTCTTGGTGGCCCGTTCCGGTGGTTGACCTCCTCCTGGTCCTCGGTCAGCTGTCCTTGCAGCGTCCGTTGCCGCCATTTGGAGGCGCAACTGAAGCGTTCGCTCCTCCAATTCTAGCTGCCGTTGGCTCGCCTGGCCACGATTGCCCTCAGCTTCCGCGACTTTAAGTCGTAACTGTAAATTTTTCTCCTCTAATACAAGTTCCTGCCTTTTAGCCTCGCGCTCCGCTGCCTGCTCTTCTCGCTCCGCTGCCCGCTCTTCTCGCGCCCGCGCTTCCTGCTCGTTCAACCATGCCCTCAACTCCGCACCTTCTAGGCCCATGCGTTCAGCTAGCGCTAACAGATATCGTGTGCTAGCAGCCATAGTTCCTAGCCGCTAGAAAAAAAGATCCAAACGAACGGCTTTGTCCTGTCGCACGGACGCCAATTTGTGACGGCCCAATCATGGGGCCAAAGGTTCGTGTACTCAATGTTTTAACGGTTCGCTTAGGCGGAGCCTCCGAGAACCCAATTGAGGACAAAGCCGTTGGTTTGAACACACACACAAAGACTTTTAATCAAACTAAAAAGGCATAAAGCAAATAGGAAGAAACAGAAGGCATGCATAAAATAAACACTCAAGCGGACATTGCGGTAAGGAACACACATGTGGTTAACGAGGGCGCGAGTCTGGACTTGCCACGAGGCCGGGGACGCGTCGCAAGAGGACACGCAGGGAGACGCCGGGGAGACGCCAGGAGAGTCCCAGGAAACGACGGCAGGAGGAGGTCAACCACCGGAACGGGCGTTGAAGACGGGCCGTCGGGTTCCGGACCCGAGCCCACCAGGACTTCACCCGCCCGGGGCCTCCTGCCAACCTGTTCCTGTGCGTCGCCCGTCTACCCGAGCGTGCCGTCGGCTCCTCAAGGCCGGTGAGCTTTTGCGCCAGTGGGCAGGACGAGAACAGTCGGGCTTCGGGCCCGAGTTCTACGCCAGCTGCCCGGCCAGAACGCCACCCCCGTCTGCCGTGTCGCCTGCTGCCCGAGGCCGGCGTTCGAGCTTCCGCGCCGTGGGTGAGAGGGGAGCAGTCGGGCTACGGGCCCGAGCTCTCTGCCGGGCCAGAACGCCGCCGCCATCCACTCCTGCCACCCAGCCGCCAGCGTTACCTCCCCTCACCAGAGCTGGCGCGCTCCCGGCGCCCGGTCGGTCAGCTTACGCCGCGACCTTTGGTGAGACCGGCGCCACTCCTTCTGCCAGCTTCTCACCGCGTTGCCGCGTCGAGACTGCGACGCGTCCCCGCCCTCGCAGCAAGCCCGGACTCGCGCCCTCGTTAAAGCCCTAAGTGTGTTCCTTACCGCAATGTCTTCTTGAATGTTTATTTTATGCATGCCTTCTATTTCTTTCTAATTGCTTTATGCCTTTTTAGTTTGATTAAAAGTCTTTCTGTGTGTGTTCAAACCAACGGCTTTGTCCTCAATTGGGTTCTCGGAGGCTCCGCCTAAGAGAACCGTTAAAACATTGAGAACACGAACCTTTGGCCCCATAATTGGGTCCGTCACAATCACCAGTCCTTCCCCGCCGTATCCAGTCAGTTGCAAGAGGTGGTCAATCTCAAGTCGCCTCCAAATTGATCAGGATGCCGGTCGGTCACCATGTGCCAACGTCCGTCAGCTGCCGTTGCTGTCTCCGAGTCGAAAGGCCGATCTACGAGCCGCAGGCCGATCTTACCGCTGCCATTCAGTTGTAGGATTTGGAGCGGTCGTAGTCGCAGGGATGGACTTGGGACGACAGGGCAAGGCGAGCAGGCTTTAATTGCAGGATTTACATTTAAAACAGGACATACATTGGCTGCCTAGCGCGACTCCCATATAGAGCCCGCAAGACTAACATACAGCAAACAGCTTACGAGCACACAGCTCACTAGTTCATTTCTAGCATGACAAGGAGCACTCAGCTCCGAACGAAGAGCACGACACGAGCACACACTAGCAGCCGGCAAACGCTGCTTATAAGCCCTTGCTCGACGTCATAGTTCGACGTCATTCAAGATGACCCGCCTTTTTGGAGGATGAGGTGTGTCGACTTGGAGGATGAGGGCTCACATACACGTGCCGCACATACACACAGGTGAAAAGGCCGGACAGTTCTCGGTACCGCCCAGCTTTCAGTGCCGACGTCAGAGGGCTTCGTAGAACTGCTTTGTCCCGGGTGGCTCGGCCAAGTACCAATTTCCTGAGTTGATCGCGCGCCACGTGGCTGCCGGCCCTTCGCAGTTCTCCGAAGGGCGCCCCGTCTGGTGGGCTTGGAACACGTGCAGGGGGCTGAAAGCTGGCACGTTGCCACCCCGTACGGCCATTCTTAACAGCGCCCACATTACTGCATACTGACGCCAGCGGTCAAGGAATTGGTGCCGTACTGCTGCAGCGCGACCACCAATATTGCGAAAAGGTTGTTGCATATGCAAGCCGCACTCTCACTTCCGCGGAAAAGGAGTACTCGATAACCGAACACGAGTTTTTAGCTGTTGTCTGGTCCATTAAGAAATTTCGTCCATATCTCCACGGTCGACATTTCACGGTTGTGACCGACCACAATGCTCTATGTTGGTTGTCGACGATCAAAAACTTGTCTGGGCGTCTTGGCCGCTGGATACTCCGATTACAAGCATATGATTTCGATGTCATATACAAGTCCGGAAGGAAGCACCAAGATGCCGATGCTCTTTCACGATGCCCATTACCACCATCATCGGATCACATCACATCACCTTGTCAAATTGGCCGCACGGAGGATGCTTCGTCTATTACACCGATTTCTTCCTTGACTCCATCAAACCGCCCTACAGTGCTTTCCACTCACCAGCTCGCCGATTCCTATTGCCATGGTATTATCAATCGCCTTAGCGGTGTTTCATCTCCACCCAATGCCAGGCTACGGAAACAGCTCAAACTGCTCAAGTTTGAAGACGGCGTGCTCTACCGGTACATTTTTCACCCGGAAGGCCATCGATGGGTTCCCGTTCTACCGCGCTCTCTTCGCGCTGCAGTTCTGCAGGCCTCACACGATGACCCTACATCAGGCCACTTGGGTTACCACAAAATGCACGAGCGCATACGCAGCCGATTCTATGGGCCAGGCCTTTCCACGAGCATAGCTAGATATGTTGCCTCGTGCACGCTTTGCCAACACCGTAAGCGACCTACTACTGCTCCGGTCGGGGCGCTACAACCACTTCCTTGTCCAGCAGAATCCTTCTCTGTCGTCGGCATGGACCTTTTCGGGCCACTGCCACCTACTGTAGACGGCAACAGATGGATCGTCACTGCTGTTGACCATTTGAGCCGGTACGCTGAAACAGCCTCAATATGCTCAGGAGCTGCCTCAGAAGTAGCGGCCTTCTTCTTGCAGGCTGTCTACTTACGTCACGGGGCGCCTCACGTTCTTTTGAGCGACCAAGGCAAGGCATTTCTTTCAAGCACTCTTAATCAAGTTCTGCAAGCGTCCAACACCGTGCACAAGACAACGTCTAGCTACCACCCTCAAACCAACGGCCTAATGGAGCGATTTCATCGCACGCTGTGTGATATGCTATCCATGTATATTCAACCTGATCATCGTAACTGGGATGCGATTCTCCCATTTGTAACATTTGCGTACAACACGTCTGTTCAACGGACCACCGGGTACTCTCAGTTTTTTTTAGTATACGGCCGCCACCCAACCTCATCACTCGACGTTTCTTTCTTCTCTGGCCCCATCAACGTTTCAGCATTCATTTGCGACCAGTTTGTGTCTCGTCTTGCCCAATGTCATCGTCGCGCCCGTATGAACACTGCAGCCAGCCAAGACGATCGCAAACATCGGTACGATGCCTCTCACCGCGTCGTTTCCTACCGCCCTGGTGACGATGTGCTCCTATAGACACCTGCACGAACACCTGGTTTATGTGAGAAGCTTGAGTCTCGATATATTGGCCCCTACAAAGTCATAGAGCAGACCTCGCCGGTGAACTATCACGTTACACCTGTTGAGGCCCCAACCGACCGACGCTGCCGCGGAACAGAGATCGTGCACGTTTCCCGCCTGAAGCCCTTTCACCTCCGTTCCACTGTCTAATGTGCGGCCAGGCTGGCCGCTTCCGTCCACGGGGAAAATTAGTGTAAGTATTTATGCGGACTTCATCTTCATCTGTACAAAGTAATCATCATTCATCGGCTCGTGTTCGTTTTGCATCGGCGCCATTTTTCCTTCTTGGAATAAAGCGTCTTCTCGACCGTGGTATTTCAATATATATATATATATATATATATATATATATATATATATATATATATATATATATATATATATATATATATATATATATATATATATATATCACATCAGCCTGGTTACGCCCATTGCAGGGAAAAGACCTCTCCCATGCTTCTCCAACTAACCCGGTCATGTACTGATTGTGGCCATGTTGTCCCTGCAAACTTCTTAATCTCATCCGCCCACCTAACTTTCTGCCGGCCACTGCTACGCTTCCCTTCCATTGGAATCCAGTCCGTAACCCTTAATGACCATCGGTTATCTTCCCTCCTCATTACATGTCCTGCCCACGCCCATTTCTTTTTCTTGATTTCAACTAAGATGTCATTAACTCGCGTTTGTTCCCTAACCCAATCTGCTCTTTTCTTATCCCTTAACGTTAAACCCATCATTCTTCTTTCCATAGCTCGTTGCGTCGTCCTCAATTTAAGTAGAACCCTTTTCGTAAGCCTCCAGGTTTCTGCCCCGTACGTGAGTACTGGTAAGACACAGCTGTTATACACTTTTCTCTTGAGGGATAATGTCAGCCTGCTGTTCATGATCCGAGAATGCCTGCCAAACGCACCCCAGCCCATTCTTATTCTTCTGATTATTTCCGTCTCATGATCCGGATCCACCGTAACTACCTGTCCTAAGTAGATATATTCCCATACCACTTCCAGTGCCTCGCGACCTATGGTAAACTGCTGTTCTCTTCCGAGACTGTTAAATATTACTTTAGTTTTCTGCACATTAATTTTTAGACCCACCTTTCTGCTTTGCCTCTCCAGGTCAGTGAGCATGCATTGCAGTTGGTCCGCTGAGTTACTAAGCAAGGCAATATCATCAGCGAATCGCAAGTTACTAAGGTTTTCTCCATTAACTCTTACCCCCAATTCTTCCCAATTCAGGTCTCTGAATACCTCCTGTAAACACGCTGTGAATAGCTTTGGAGAGATCGTATCTCCGTGCCTGACGCCTTTCTTTATTGGGATTTTATATATATATATATATATATATATATATATCTGAGCCTTCTCTGCTGCGTTTATTTAAACACCGGTGCAGATCTCTTACACCATGACATTCGGTGGGAGGTGCGGGGTACGCTCGCTGCGACGCTGCGCTGGATCTCTGTAGTGGTCGCCATATCTGCTGCGTCGCAATGTCTTCAAACGATGTCGCAGCGTCCACATCTACCCAGGCTTCATCACATATAGTGCTATGGCACCCTCGTGACTCAGGGATTTTCACCGGCCCAAATGACACGGACGTGAAAAACTGGCTCACCTGGTATGAACGCGCCAGCGACCAAAACAGATGGGACGGGACACTCATGCTTGCCAACGTAATCTTCTACCTGCAAGGCACGGCTCGCGTGTGGTATGACACACATGAGGAAGACCTGACTAGCTGGGAAGTCTGCAAACAAAAGATGCATGACGTATTTGGGAAACCTGCCGGACGTCAGCTATCAGCCAGACAAGAACTTGCGACACGGGCTCAGTCATCTACAGAATCATATATTTCTTATATGACATTATGAACAGATGGTGTCACAAATCCGCGAAACCTGCCATTGCGCTTCTGAAAGAGGACATAATATCATATTTCAGTGGCTGCCAGGACATTGTGGCATCGTTGGTAATCACCTCGCCGATGACGCTGCCCGACGTGCCCAGGCTGGCTCACCGACACTCCTTATACCTTTATCCAGAGTCGACGCTGCAAGAGAGCTTCGCAGTCTCGCTCGTACAATCACGTTAGGTTGCTGGCATACACCTCAGAACTCTAAGTGTCGTTTACACAGCCTCGACCCATCACTGAAACTTACATTACCAGCGAACCTTCCACGACGTGACGCAACACTGCTGTGACGGCTGTGGGTAGGAGTAGCATTCACCAACTCCTACAGCTATCGTATTGGAATGGCGGATTCACCAATGTGCGCGAAGTGCAAGTGTGAAGAGACCATCAGTCACCTTCTGTGCCACTGTTCTCGCTTCGATAATCAACGCGAGACTCTCCAGTGTGCCTTAAATAGACTGGATGACAGGCCATTTACGGAAGCGAAGATCTTGGGGGCCTGGCCTCATAGTTCATTGGCCCAGAAAGCAGTTCGAGCGCTTTTTCGCTACCTGAGGGAAACAGACTTGAGTGCCAGACTGTAGACATCCTATACCTAAGTTCTCTCTCTCCCTCTTTCACTCCCCATTCCCCTCCCCACGTGTAGGGTAGCAAACTGGACTCAGTCTAGTTAACCTCCCTACCTTTCTGTCTTCCGTTCTCTCTCTCTCTCTCTCTCTTATATGACATGCTGGCTCTTTGTAAAAAAAGCAGGCAAAGACATGTCGGAATCGGATAAGGTCGGCCATGTGCTAAAGGGAATTGCAGACAACGCATTCAATTTGCTTTTGTGCAAGCATTGCACGACAGTTGATGCCGTCCTTGCGGCGTGCCGACGCTTCGAACAAGCTAAAAGCCGACGCATTGCTCAGCGATTCGATCGCCTGCCAAACACCGCGGCTACTTCCTCCTGGATGGACGTTCCAGCGTTTCGTCAGCCGTCACATACCCCTACCGTGACAGAGGTCATCCGTCGGGAACTTTCTAAGTGCTTTATTATTTGCCATAAACAACATACATTTGAATATGGACAGGTCTTGAGGAAAAAAGCTGCGTGAGCAGCTTGACACTGCAGGCTATAGCTCCAGCGATCCGTTATTCTCGGCCGCTCGACAATGACGTGACAACCGTATCAATCATTCAGTCTGTCGTTCGACAAGGGATTGTCAACATGGGTCTCCCCAGTCAGGGAAGCAGCCGTCCGCTCCCAAATGCTCCAGTGGTCGCTTCAGCGGCATCGAGCCTGAGGCACCCACCACTGCGTTGTCGAAACCCAGCTATATGGCAAACGTCAGACGACCGGCCCATTTGTTTCACGTGCTGTCGCGTCGGCCACATCTCTTGGTACTGCCGCAGCCGCTGGTCCACGTTCCAACTTCACTTTCGACCGCAGCTCGGCATATAACCCATGCGGCCAATTTTATGCTCGCTCCCGTCCTCCAAGTGGTAACGTCCGCGCTCCATTGTATAATCCCAGCCGTTCTCCCTCCGCCTCTAGCTCGACAGTCCCACTCACCGTCGCGTCGACGTTCGCAGTGTCGGTTGTACCCTTGCCGCAACTCGGAAAACTAAATCATGCAGCACCCGGAGTTGACGCTGCATTGACGACCCTGACCTAAAATCTTCTCATGACCTCTGCTCCTCATTGTTCTCATTGATAGTACGTCCATACCCGCACTAATTAACACAGGTGCCCAGATATCGGTAATGGGCTCTACCCTCCACCGACATCTTAAGAAAGTCCTCACACCTGCCACCTCAGCTGCCGTTTGAGTTTCCAGTGGCAGCACAACTACCGTACTCGGCCAATGTACTGTCCGTATTAACATTGCCAGCCGTGTTACGTCTGTCGTCTTGGCCGTCATCGACCACTGCCCTCATGATCTCATTCTAGGTATTGACTTTTTGACACTGCACTCTGCGCTTATCGACTGCTTTTCCGGCGTTCTGCGCTTAGATCTACCTTAAGGTACCGCCGCCGCCGCCGCACACCAGCCTCGCCTCAGGTGCGGCCAATTCGTTCATCTGCCGTTCCATGCTCCAACATACGTCTCAATGGTGCCCTTCACTGCTCTCCCTGACGAAGACTACATGGCATATCCTGTTTTCGACGTTCTCTTAACTCGCCGTGTTACGTTATCTAACACCATTGTTACAGTTCAAAATAATCAGGCGTGCCTTCCCATTCTGAACTTTATTTCATCGACGCAAGTTCTTCCGATGGATATTCCCCTAGCGACGCTGCAATGCTTGCGGCACTGTATGTTTCGGCACTGGCTACTGATCCTCAGCTTGAGCTGACTGCTGCAGATTCGACTTCAACCTCCACGTATGAGGACCCATTAGGCCGAATGATTTCCCCTGACCTGCGGCCTGATTACGCTGATGCCGTATGCTCCCTCCTAGCCACGTACCCAGATGTCTTCCATTTTGGTGGTCGTCCGTTAGGTCAGGCCACCCTAGTTTCGCATCGCATAAACACAGGCGATGCGCTTCCCATTCACCGAAGACCTTACCGTGTTTCAGCACCCGAACGTGCCATCATACACTACCAGGTCGACAAAATGTTCGAGAAGAACACTGTAGAGCTGTCTTCTTGTCCTAGGGCCGCCCTAGTCGTATTGGTGAAGAAAAAGGGCAACACTTGAAGGTTTTGCGTGGATTATCGCCATTTCAACAAGGTCACCAAGAAGGACGTGTACTCTTCCACGGATCGACGACGCGTTAGGCTGCTTGCCCGGCGCCAGTTACTTCTGCTCCATTGACTTGCGCTCTGAGTACTGACATATTGCTACTTTTTGTGCGCAAACAAACAGGGACGAAGAATAGGGGCAACACAAGGACGAGCGCTCGTCCTTGTGTTGCCCCTATTCTTCGTCCCTGTTTGTTTGCGCACAAAAAGTATAAATATGAATATGTTCCAACTAGGCCGACTCGCAGTTATGACATATTGCTATTGACGAACACGATCGCGAGAAAACAGCATTCGTTACACCTGATGGCTTCTACGAATTTAAAGTCATGCTGTTTTGGCTCTGCAACGCCCCTGCCACGTTCGAACGCATGATGGACTCTCTTCTTCGAGGTCTTAAGTGGTCCATATGCCTCTGCTACCTTGACGATGTTCTTGTTTATTCGCCCAACTTCGAACGCCATCTCCATCTCTTCTCCGCCGTTTTTGCCGTTTTACGAAAAGCCGGTCTACAGCTCAAGCAAGGTTTGGGTACGGGCTAGTTGGTATTCCTTGGTATCAATCGTCACTTACAGCGCATACATTTTTTGTCCCTCGTCTATGTATGCGCTGTAAGTGACGATTGCTACAGCTCAACTCTGCTAAATGTCATTTGAGGCGCCGTCACATCACAGTCCTTAGCCACCTCGTCGACGCTACCAGCATGCAGCCTGATCCTGACAGGGTCCGTGCTGTAAAGGAATTGCCACTACCACGTTCGTCGAACGATGTCCGTAACTTTATAGGACTGTGTTCTTACTTTCGCAACTTCATCGAGAACTTCGCGGACATCGCCCACCGCTTCACTGGTCTTCCCAAGAAGGGCGTTTATTTCTCGTGACGACCTGATCAGGCCACGGCCTTTTCAGAACTTGTTACTAGACTCACAAATCCGCCCATTTTGGCTCATTTTGACCCGGCCTTCGCCACCCACGTCTTCGCATTACGCGTGCGATGCTCTTACCAATTGAGCTACCGCGGTGCCGTTTCCCCATGCACATTCTGAGATATTTATGTTATACTTCTAGGACTAACTCTGGGAGTGTTAGCTAGTACTACCACTGACAAAGCTTGGCGGCGGATGAGGAACATCCTTTCTGCCGCAGGCGTCACGAATACGTGATCTACTTGGGTGATGGCAACTGGTCAATAAATCCACACATGCTACCTGAAGGCATCAATGTTGCCGGATTCGAGACCCTTGTAATGTATTGAACGAGAAGAAAGGAAACCCAAGGGGCCCGATTTTTAATAATCATATCATCAGAAACCAACAAAGACAAGAAGGACAATATAGCCGAACTAAAGAAATGAACTAATAATTGAACTAAAGAAATGATTAATTAATGGAAATGAAAGTGGATGAAAAAAACTGGCCGCAGGTGGGATACGATCCCGCGTCTTCGCATTACGCGTGCGATGCTCTTACCGATTGAGCTACCGCGACACCCTTTTCCCATTCACATTCTGGGGTATTTATGTTTCACTACTAGAACTAACCCTGGGAGCGTTAGCCAGCGCGCCCACTCATAAATCTTTGCGGCTCAATGTGTATACCGTTGAGACGCGATACAGCAGTAATCGGTATATACTTCTCCCACTCGCGCGCAGGCGAAAGCAGTGTCGTATACGGTAAACCCGTTAAAACGTCCGCAAAGTTTTGTCGTCACGCGGGGCCCCTGCGAAACGTCTCAACTTAGTATTTTTACACGGTAACAAGCGCAACAGGTCAGTAACTCTTGCGACAGGAGCGTGCATCGAGGACCCAGTATATGAAGCTCGGCAACGAACGGTAAAAAACATCGACAACAGCTTTGTGACAGCGTTCGAGCAACGGTGAGGTGCCCTTCTGTGCAGCGCCTCCCCAACGTCGCAGCTGGTAAATTGCCCCGCGGGGAGAATGCGCGCTAGCGAGCGAGGCGCGTTCGCCTTGTATCGCCAGCGAGCAGAGCGCAGACGCGTGCCACGCCGTCTTCGCGCCGCAGGTCGTCTGGAAATGTTTTCAGAGCGCCTCTTTTTCTTTTTGCTCCATTCAGCCGAAGAGCATCGCCATACACGCCACGTTGCTGTTGCCTTTGGCAACCCTTAACGAGGTTGTAGCTCGCGCGATGTTCTACTTTGAGCTTTCGCCATGCCATTGATTTTTCTTCACGGAAAATCCCCAAACATTGCCCTACACGTATTGTCGCTCGCAGCTGCGGAACAGAGCCCCCTCGTCGAGACTGTTAAATTTTTATACTGTATTGTTTTGAAAGGTTCTCCATGACACGTGAAAAGCTCGCGCCGCCCGTGCTCGTTTGAGATAGCATTGCCACGGGTACAAGAACTTCGTCGTACAACAACTGAAGGCAAATAGCGGACATCAGGCGAGACTGCCGGCGAAAAGTATTGTGGAAAAGAAGGGTCTTCCTGAGGTCTCTACAACGGTCAGACTTTTACAGTGGCTGCCTGTAATTGGACTCGCCGGTGATGCCAGAAGGGCCGCAATTTTCCCGCGCCTTATTTCATTTCTCTCGCTACCGTCGTGCTTTATTCCCGCGTCAAAAGCGGTGGAGCGGAATGTTTGAACTGTTAATGACCAGGCAACGCGACTTCTCGCGGGATCACGAGCTGGAAATTTTCAACTCGGCTTTAGACGTCCTTACCAAGATTAAAAAAAAAAAAACACCAAATACAACAGTGCTCACGCTGTGCCCTTTATGGGCGTGTTAATAAGACTGTAGCAGTCAAACCTAACATGCAGAAGTTCACTATATTGAGTCTTTATTTATGGTGAAGCGACGCACGGCAGCGACAGGTGAAAATATGCCGCTGAGGGCCCGTACATGGTCGCTCCGCCCGTCCGTTCCGCCCTCGCCCGGCCGCGTGCGGAAGCCCGAAAGGCGGACGGTGTCGCAAAATTCGATGCACGCTCAATCCGCACGACCGGAACGCACGCGCACTCCTATTGGGCGACGCGGCCTGTTGACAGCTGGCAACCGTTCGGCGGAGCAAAGGTGTTCAAGGTTGGCAACGACCTTTGACAGCAGACGACACTGGCATATTTTTGCAGATCTGATTTCAAGTTTCCGCGTTCCGGTGAAAATGCGACTCTAGGCTGCCACATTCTGTTCTGCAGCCGTATGTGTTGCATTGGCACCGTCATCCTTCGAAACATTGCACAGTCGTCTTATCTGCGCCACCTTTTACAGATGTATTGCAATCGCATCACGTCGCAGCACGCGACGTATTCTCGGATGATTACTTTCAGTGCGCGCTGCCTTGGCTGGTTGAACAAAACCTCTCTAATTATCCAACGTGCTGCGTTCTGCGTCACGCGAGACTGATAGTGTCGCCGGAAGCGCGGTTTCTGTAGTGCTAGTGACAGCTTGCAAGAATACGGAACACACGCACATCTGTCGCGGAATGCATTTGCGTAGGTCGCCAAGACGCACCTTTTTACCACTGAGCACGCGTGTGAGGCTCCGAGTACAGCTTGCTGATACGCTCGCGCGTGCTTTTTTTTTTTTTTCACTCTGCCAATTTTAAGAGAGTGCTTAAAGCAGTTGGATTCATGGAATGCCTTTTCCTTAAATTATTTGCTCAGCGATGACTGAAGTTCTCACCGTGTGCAAAAAAAAAGTTATGCATAAGTGGTTAACTTCATGCAGCAAGAAATTGAAGGTTAAGCAGTGAATGCACAATTCATTATGACTGGCTTAAAGCAATATGTATGTATAGCGGTGACCTTATGCAGATATATGCATACTCATGAGATATGTTTCCAAGGGGAGTACTTATTTGAAAGCATATAATTTACATTGCTGATAAGAAAACTTATTTTGAGTGAAATCAAACAATTGCATTCTTTCTTGCCAGCCTGGCTACCCAATATGTTGCCACCTTACTACTTAACATACCTAATTTAACATTTCAACAATGCACAAACATTACCAAAGCGCACAAAATTAAGCAGTACCTTGACAGGCATGCTCCCTCTCTCACCCATGGCACCAAACAAGGATGTTCGACTTGAGATTGTTTGATACTGTCGGCATCATACATGCGTGTTCTATTTTGATTGCTCTACATATAAAAAATAAGCTATACTCAGGCTATATGAGTTAGTTGGGCATGGGCTGCATGTTTATGTATTTATGTAGTAACAACCTTGCTAGCTCATGCACAGCCATATATTTAAGAAAATGAAAAATGCATAGCATAACATAAACAGCTGGCCAGTGCCTGTATTTATTTGAAAGCAAACTGGCATTATCAAGTGTAGCTTAGTAGTGAGTTCAGTGGCCTCTTGTGGTGTGAAAAGGTTGATGTAGTTATTAGTTTTGTGTTTGTCTTTCTTACTTAGTTGCTGTTTTAACATGCACATGACAATGAAATGAAGGTGCGTAGGGCAGAAGACAGGGCCACACAAAAAGCGAGGAGACATTCATTGTCATTTTTTTATTTCCATAACAAACCAGTGAATAGTTCCTTAGGTTCAGTTTTGTGAATAATGCACAAGGTGTTCTGCGTAAAACTGAAAGATTGTAGTGCTCTATTACCTATTCACTATTTGGGTAGCCAAATGAACGATACTCCCATTAGCACTGTGAGAGCACAGAAATTTGCAGTCAAGAGGCCGTAGTGGCTCAGCCTCTGTGCCAAATGTAAAATTGTTCGAAAAGAAAACATGCATACTGGTGAATTGGGTATGCATTCACATCTACTATTCAAATCCACACATCACAAGTTATCTTTCATTCCTTGGCACATTTCTCACCATTGTACAGACTTTGTTTCAGCGCTCTGTGTGTGCAGTAATATAACTTGGTAAATCAAAGCTGCGGTTATTCAGTACACTGAAAGCAACTTTGCGTGCGGGTTAGATAATATGATGCTGCTACATATGGGTCAGCTTAGTATTATCAGCCGCTTTGTTTACTAGTTCACTGTTATGCCTGAACTATACGGTGCCACTGGACAATGCTGTATCCCTGCAGGCACGCTAGAACAGCTTGGATATGCACAAACAACCCTTTACATCGCACTTAAATTAAGGTGGTGTAGATTTGCTGTCACAATGTGCTTGTAAGCATAACTGCCGAGCATTCAAAAAAGTGTTTGAAATGTAAGGGTGGATGCTCAGGTTTGCAGGTGTGACATTTTACATTTATAGTGCAAGGACACACCGATGAACAGGAAGGATACCACACAAATCCTCGTGTTGTGACCTTGCAGTCACAATGCAAGTAGTTTTCAGTGGTTTTTAGCTATAAACATGTGAAGCAATCTGTAAATTCAAAACTGTATTAAGTAAACTGAGACACCATGAAAAGCAACATAACACTAAGGTGTACACATTTTTTTGTCACATCAGCTCTTTGCGGTGCAGGTCAAATATGTATACAAGCTATTTGTAGGAAGTAGGAAGCCTATCCAATATAAACAAGAAACTTGCAGGCAAGGTAATCACAACAAACCAGCTGAGACGGTGGTACTATTCTACTTGTTTTCGTTTGTGATAGCACAAGTGTTCCCACTTGTGCTGCTGGATGGTTGTGACTGATATGCTCGCGAAGGTTTGGGTCATTCACATTTCAAGGGATGAGTAACTGTTACATACGTAAATCATCTTCCTCTGCCTATATCAATGACTTAACTATATGTGGCAGGTTTAGCTGTGTGATTATTGGTGTAGCTGAAGTGATGTATCACACATAGTTTCCGCGCACTACCCAATTGGCGAAAAGCATGCAGGAATTGGCCTTTGAGCTATTGGTTCAGTGGTGGCTTTCCACTAAACTTACTGTTGAAGAGGCAGATTTCACTTCATCAAAAGGCCCATGTGAAAAATAGCCTAGAACTCGTGACGCCAAATACTGTCACCATGTGTGACTGAAGAACAATACGTTACAGAACAATGAGCAGTGGAATTAATCTCACTAGTATACAAAGAATTGCAGCTACATTCAGTATTTCACTGCTGGTATACTAAACACAAACCTTTATATGAGTTGTTTGGATGGCATAGTCAACACGATCCCTCTAATGAGCTGTGGCAAAAGCTAACTAAAAAGCTGCTACTCCAGGTACTGCATTGGCCTAAAATATGGATTCTCGCATGCAGTGAATACAGTTCTTAAATAGGTTTACATACAGGTATGAAATGTTGTAACTGCACCATGTGATAAAATTTCAATACGATCAGCTGAATACCACATAGAACATCTTTAATGGGTATAGTTGGTACAACGTGCCTTGATATTAGAAGTTGTGCTGTTTTATTCACACACACATGCACATAAATGCAAGGTACACATACATTTGTGTTCACATGTTACTGTGTGCATCAAATGAACAGCACCACTTATACTACAAGCCATAAAGATAAATAATTTTTTTGTACCAGTCTAATTCCTATTGGCTACGCAGTGATTTTTTTTCTCACATGCAGCAACTCAACTTCGTGCATAAGTTAAGCCATGGCTGTCATGCCCAGAAAATCATAAAATAAAGAAGTGACCATGTGTACGGGCCTAAAATTGATGGTTTGGCAATATCTTGTCTGGCTGGGTAGTTAATTTCTGTCAAAAAAAAGAAGAATTCAGCATACTGACAAAGCAGTGTGGCTAACATAATATAGGGAACAGACACTCTGCCTGCAGAGTCGCTTGAAAATTTTGCCAGCAGTTCGTGCTCATTGGCTGGCTTCGGTCACATAACTAATGCTTACATAACTGTGAAAATTCGTGTTCAGGATAAACTCATAGCAGCCAATAGGCACGTTTTATATTGTGATAGCAGCTGACTTCTCATGGACAATGCACTGTGGCCATGAACATGCTAAAGAATGACAAGAGGCGAGGTCCCCTTTCCTATAGTGTGGCAGCGCAGCTGAAAACGGTTCAGTTAATGAGTGGAACCATGGCCTATTCAAAATAAAGATCAGTCAGATAGCCACTTATAGCGTCCAACATCCCACACCCACGAATGATAGGTAGCAGTAAATTTACTCGCAGATGAAAGTGCACTGGAAAAACATTTAATGGACATACTTTACAGGCCCAAGTCAGTTTAATGCACATTATTTGCTAATGACTGTTGGCAGAATGAACACGAGGAAAGAAAATAAAGCACTTATCAGGCATATAATGCTGGTACTTGTGCTATTGTTCGCTTTAAACTGAAGGCTCGTGCCAAAACAGGCGACACGAACCAGATAATCAAATAGGGTGGATAAACAAAGTAACCACAAACTTTCGCCTACCCAATTCTGCCTGCATTAGTAACGTGGCCATGGCTGGCTAGTGAGGAAGAACTCTGGGCAAAATTTATTTCACGCAGTTCTGCTGGCTGCTAGCAGAATATTATATAACACCATACCTGTGACACTTACTTGTTACTACTCGTCCTACGTGTTCATTTTTACATTTATATTGCTTTTTGTCAGCAAGCGTAAAATTTTTAGTTAATAAGAAGGTAGTATCCAGTTCTTACCTATAACATATTCATCTACCATGCCACCGGTGTCTTCATAAACAGACGCTGTGCTTAGTCACTAGTCAAAAACAAGCAGCTCAGATTTTTGGCTACGTAAGCCGCTTGCACCACAAAATATAAAGCAATTTACTTCGTGAAATCTAGAAATTCTTGATCTTCACACTAGTGTCCACATTATGAAAATCAAGGCTGCCAGAAATTTGCATTCATGACATTAGTGCTCTCAGGCGCGTCCACATTTCACGACAGCGCTGACCGTCTTGACGTATGCAATTATTATGATGTTCCCTAATTTCCCCCCACCGATAGAAGCATCTTCAACCATGAAGTAACAACTTTTGAAAGAAAAGATAGATGTACGAAGCAGAAAAGGCCGGTGTGATAGGGCTTATCTGTAAGGGTACTAAATATGAAAACGCGATCGGCAACACATCTGCACAGTTCACTTCTGAGCAAACGCACATCGCGTAGAACGAGCACTTCTACACCCAGCAACGCTGCGACACATCGCGCATACATAATCACGGTTTGTAGCTTGCAAACACACTTCATAACAGCAAGAACACAGGTAGAACGTCGCGGTCACTTCGACGCGTCGCAGCCGGCAAAACGGCTCACACGCAGTATAGGACACACTTCATAACAACAACACAGCTCGAACGTCGCGGTCACCTCGGCGCGTCGCAGCCGCCAAACGGCTCACGCGCAGTATAGCACACGCGAAATGGCAGCGATAACAAGGCGATAAAAATTTATCGCTACTGATCGTATCATTACTTCTGAAAGTTGCGAAGGGCTGGCGTTCACCACTTCGCGGCAACGATCCGCATACACAGAGCAGAAACCAAACGTGTACGCTGGGTGCGCCAATCGGACGCTAGTTATTTTGCCACGCACTGAACATGTGTCCTGCTGCTCAGAATGCACGTGTATGTGATGGACTTCTCGTTTGCGACACGCACGCGAAGCATGGAACAAAAAATCACGAAGTCGACGGCTTCAAATATTTCTTCCGATGCTCTCGTAAACACAACACACACTTCCTGCGCTCCGTCTGTTTCTGTAGGCGATCGCACGCACTGATGAGGTCTGGAAGGGTACGCCGGCTTGCTGCTTTTGATGACTATCTCCGTGGGTGCCAGATAACTAGTAAAAATCACAAAAAGGAGAAAAAATAGACTGTTTCTGACGCGGCTGTAGCTTAAGCCTTACGTCCCCGCTTCGCTTCGCTTCGAGCAAGCGCCATGTTTGCTTTGACGACAGCCGAACTGTCCGCCTCGGACCAGCCAATGAGAGACGAGCAGGCGGCCGGACGGGAAACTTGCGTCCGCTCCTCGCGCACCAGTAGAGAGGCTTCCGCACGCGACCGGACGAGGGCGGAACGGACGTGCGGAGCGACCATGTACGGGCCCTGACTTTGCGTTCGTCACTCTCATTCTGGGCGTGCGCTGAATTTTGCATGACTAAGGGTAGGCGGGTGGGGGGCGTTGTGCAGCCATAGTATACCAACGGCAGTGGAGGATAGGCAATATTATGTGGAAAGTCGCCGCAGGCCGTTACAAGAGAGAGGAGAAAAACGTCGTTCCCTAAAAGAAAGCGACACTGCGCTCTCTTGACAGAGAGTTACGTGTTGACTTAACTCATTATTACGTCTGGCGAGTTTGTTATGCAATGCGACAAGGTTTTTGCGCTGACAGACACGGACATAGAAAGCAGGTACAGGACACACGAGCGCTTAGTGTGTCATATATGTCGCCGTTCTATGTCGTCGTCCGTCAGTGCAAAAACAATTTCTCAGTATTACGGTTCTATAAAATGTGCTTTTATAATTATGATGCTTGTAATGCCAAGCGTCGCAGTTCTAGCGAGGCTCAAGCAACGCTTCGTATTCGGCTGCACAGGCAGTGCTGCACGCCGTATACAAGACGTGCAGAGAATTGCAAGCGTGAATAGAATCGGAGCAATCTCCCGCGCAATATTTGTTGCAGGCGTTTCGTTTCTTTCCTCCTTTTTATATTTTTTCGTTGAAGTCCAGCGGGCTTATTTTTGGTATACACTAACATAACTACTGTGCCCCTTTCCTCGGGATCCATTAAATATCTGCCTCTCTCTCTACTGTGCCTCTGGACTTTTGCGAAATCAATGACTTTACGTTGTGGGGAGCTTGCAGGGGGCAGCTTGCAAGAACGCTTCTGCAAGATGTATACGGGCACCGATGCAGCAGGCCGAAGCTCAGGCTGGCTACCGCGAGCGCTGCCTTTTCTGTTTTACTAGCGCGTCACGACGGAGCGAGCATGGGAACCGGTCAAGGTCAGGGCCAAAGCTCGTGCAGGTCATCTTTTAGCTTGTTCCCGTGAAACGTACGGCGTGCAGGAAATCGACGCTCGTGCCAGCCCACTAAAGATTTGGCCGGCTGTACGTGAGGGATTACGTCTCTCGCGCCTCTAACTTTTGCGCTAACGTTGGGGGCGGCAATTTCCTGAAAATGGGCCGTGCACATGAACATATTTCTCCTTCAACAGCCAAGATGTTATGGACGTTATTTTGGCGATGAATGGTTCAGGCCGTGAATCTCAAGTGGGCTACACGATAAGATGCGATGAAATGTATTCTGTAGTTATCACAGATATTGCAGAAAAGCACAGCCAAAGTTCAAAGAGAGCGCCTTCAATTGGAATCGGACCCTTTATTTCTCGTGCCGTCGACGAAAAGTGATTAGAGTTGCCGAGAATACTAATGCAGTTCTGAATTGATGAAACAAAGAGGGTAAAATTACCTCTTTGTATCGACTGTATCGTTTCTGCGCCCTGTTGCTTTGCATTCTCGACCCATGGTCCCGCAGATCCGGAGGAATCCATTTCAAGGCCGAGTACACGGAGAGTTGAAGCCTCGTGTAATGGTTGCTGATCCAGAGTTAACTGAAGAGGCCGGAGTGCCAGTAGACGGCGCCCATACTTGTTCGCTACTGACATGTACGTCGTCTTGTCCTTGGAAATGTCAAGGCCTATCTTTAGGGCCTCTTGGAGCGCTTGTTTTTGTTTGCAGATTTCGGGATCAACTGACCAGACAGTGATGTCATCTGCGTACATTATGTACTGTGCGTTATGTATCGTGGCTAGCTTCCAGGCTAGTGGAAGGAGAGCAATATTGAAGAGGACTGGTGCGAGCACATATCCTTGTGGGACACCCCGATATGCGACGAATTGACGTGCTGCTTGGCCAGCCAGGCGAATGGAGAAGGTGCGAGCGCACAGGAAGGCTTCGACGAATGTGCAGACACGGCTAGGGAACTGAAGAACTGAAGCCAATGGAGAATTCCGACAATTGCTTCGTGACTCACATGGTCGTACGCTTTACGAATATCCATTGCCAGAATCGTGCGAATTCTTCGGTAGTGGCCTCCGATGAGAACCATAGAAGATAGGTACGCAAGGCCATCCTCTGCGCCTAGATGAGCACGGAACCCGATTTGGCCAGGATGATACCATGAGTACCGCTCGAGCCACCATGTAATACGTGTCGCGAGCATACGCTCCAACAGCTTGCCTAACGTTGAGGTTAGTGCTATTGGGCGCATATGAGCGATATTATCTTGGGGTTTTCCGGGATAGGGACCATTTCTGCATGCCGCCAAGAATCGGGAATGACTCCTGTAGCCCAAGCTTCGTTTATGGCCATCAACAGCACTTCGAGAACCTTCCGTGTTTTTATAAAGTTCATACGGTATGCCAACCAGTCCTGGTGCCTTGCATGGCTTCGACAGGTCTATTGTCGCAAAAAATTCCGCCATAGTGGAGACAGCTTGTATACCCTCGATGTCGGAGAGCGTAGGCGGCGTGCCTGCGTCCGCGGGAAGGCAGTTTTGAACAACGAAGGGAGGCGGTACTGTGTCCAAAGCCGGAAAAAAAGTGTGGGCGACAGTTTCTGCGAATACTGCTGGTGTCTGTCCCAATGCTAACAGGGCGCAGGCTGCGGGCTCTGGAGGGCGCCGACCAGGTTGCATTACTCGGAGGGTGCGCCAAATGGAGGCATTGAACGACGAAGGTCCGAGAGAAGAGCACCAGTCCATCCAGCGGCCACGTTCTAAGCGGTGTTCATGGCGCCGAGCTACTGCAGTAAGGTGTTGGTCCTCTAAGCGAAGGCTATTTGATGCAGGGTCACGTTCTGATACAAGTTCTGCTTGGCGGCGCTACGCCCAGAGACGCAGAAGTTGCAAATCAGGAGCGGTTCACGATTCATCAACCCACGACGTACGTGTCGCCTAAACTAATGCCGCCTTAAGACAATGGGACGGGTTCAGCATGACGTTGGGTACATTGCTTTCTGATACCACCCTGTATCGATCCCAGTCCACCACTCGACATAGTCGGCGGAGGCGGCCTGTTCCGCCCGGAACAGGCCGCCTGCTGCTGGTCGCTACCCCAGCAGTCGGGTTCACATGACCACGAGACGGTCGTTCTTCCTAGCCACCAAGATAAGCCCGGTGAGTGTGGCGGCGCGCGAGGGTGGTCACGCCGCCGAGTAGGCACTGACACATTATTAAGCAGAGTGAATTGGGCGTCCATAAATGTGTCCAGCACACATGTACCACGCGCACTGGAAATAGCGTATCCCCATGTGGTGTGGGGCGCGTTAAAATCTCCTGCGACCATAATAGGGCAACCAGGATGTTTCTGTCGTCGGTGCGCCAGCCAGCCGAGACACAACCGAGCCGCACGACCGCTGTAGGGGCGGGCATAGTACGAAACGATGATAACGTCCGTGCGTTGGAGACGAACCAATACGGCCACGACTTCTTGCCATAGAGTACACCACCGTGAAAGATAAACGCGAGTCCGATGAAGAATGCATCTTACATACGCTGCAGCCTTTCCTGGAGGGACATCGGGCGTAGCCCTCCTACGATCCAACATTGAAGGCGATGAGTATGCCACAAATCCTGGAATGGGTGGCAGGCCGTTGGATTCTTGGAGCAGTAGAGGCTAAATACGCAGCTTCCCATATCTGAGACGCTGACGCAGCTCTCCGACCTTCCCCGCGATGCCGCGACAGTTCCACTTTAAGATGCCTTCTGGCACACTTGAAGACGTAGCAGCCATCGTAGATTAAGATTGGCCAGTAGAACCGAGGTGAGATGCTGGAGCTGTTGCGCAACGAAGCGCAGGAGTTCTTGGGGTGAAAGATGTTTCGACACAGATGCCGGGTTAGCCATATGAGCAGGACTAGACGTCGACGGCGAATGCGACGGCCACGCTCCGTCATGACGACGCCGGAGCACTCTACGGCATTCCTTGAGACGTTGGATTTCCTTTTCAAGGTTGGCCAGGCGAGCGTCGATCTCGAACTCTTCGTCTGCCAAAGGAAGCGGCGTGTCTTCTATCGATTGTGATGCCCGTTGCGGTCGTGAAGTGGACGACCTAACAGCTGCGCTATAGGTACGAGTGGCAGCATCACTTCTCGCTGTACTTGCTATTGTCACCTGGCTAGCGTCCTCTTCCAGCGAAGCCAGAACGGCGTAACGGTTGTACACAGGGACTTGTTTAATTGATGGATCTCGAGGGGTCCTTGCTGGCTGTCGAAAATGGCGTTGTCGAGCCTTCTTAGTGGCCTTCAACTTCGTAGGAAACGTCGTGGAAGTGATGTCATGATCGTTTGTTTGGCATAGGCCACATCTAAACGATGCTGACGGTTCAGGCTCCATGGTGTTGTCCTTGGGTGTGTAGGGGCAGGATTATTTCATGTGTCCCTGTCTAAAGCAAGAGTAGCAGTACACAACGGAAGGCTTGAACGTACGCGGGCGCAGTACGCAGCCGTAATACAGGATACGTTCAGGTGGGGAATTAGGACCTTGAAGCGTGATTAGGCACGTACGACCGCTGCCTAGGTAGCGAGCAGCCACTAACTTGTGTGTGGGACACGATAGTTCCCGCAGGAGCCTCTCTGGTTCTTCGTCAAGGTCAACGCCATTAACCACGTAGCGTCTTAAATCGGTACCACTGGCGAGGTACGCCTGGACTGGAAGGACAATTCTTCCGAGACTTGTATTTGTTGCAGTTCTTCGAGTTTATCAACTAGTGCCATAGCAGACACCCATACTGAGACCGTACTAGTAGGTTTGTGTAGAGCAAAACCTTGAAATCGGGAAGTCTCGAGGCAGGCGTCCAGGGCCGCTTGAATGATACGGTTGTGCAGAGTGGACATGTCAGATCTAGCACGAGGCTTGATAAACACTTTGTACCACGATGTCGTTGGCGACTCCGGAGACGTGCGTGTCGGTCGTGCGGGCAGGCCTTGTGATGAGCGAGGTCTTTTCGGGGCTGCTGGAGCTACATTTTCATCCGATGGAAGGCCAGTAGCTTCCTTCGTTCTCTTGGCCGAGGTGTGCGCCACGACAGCAGGGCTGTTCTGCTCCATGTTGGTGGTATCCATGCTCAGGGTACCGCCTTCGCACGTTGCACTTGTCCCCACGAAGGAGACGCTCCTGACTTGGATGGCAGTTGCATCGGTAATGTTCCGCTCTTTCGACGCAACGGACAGCAGCTTGGATGCTCCGCGCCGACGCGGCGAGTGCCGCGGGGGCACTAGCTCTCGCGAAGCCGCGCAAGAACTCGAGTTGGACGACGCAGCAGGAGGGTGTAGATGCCGACGGACCTTGTAGATAGGCGCCAGTAGTAATTACGAACCGCCAAAGCGGTCCATAAACAACAGACTTTACTTTTGACTTTTCGCTTTTTCTGGCGAGAATATCTCACGTTCATCTTAAGTGGGTGAATGACGAAGCAGCACAGTGGTGTAACGCGCGTATGGATGGTATTTTTCGGTGCATGAGACGTGGTTCTTCTAAAAAAATCGTTATATTGTTTATTTTGTTTCTATCTTTGTATGCGTTTCAGGCAGGATGCGAGCGTTGTTCGTGTGTTTGGTGCGAGTACGCCGCGTGGCAGAGGAAGCCCCAGCGATGTGTTTCAAGTTGCTTACCACACTCAAAAATTTTTAACGCCCTTAAGGGTGTAAATGACTTGTCCCATGGGTGACACCCTTTTTGGGTGTACTGCAACACCCCAAGCAGAGGGGTGTAAATTAACACCCCACAAAGGAAAAGGTGTTAATATGACGTCACTTTGCCTATGGGTGTAAAACAAACAACACCCTTCCTATATGGGTGTAACACAGACACCACCTTTTCAATATGGGCGTAGCATGAACAACACCCTTCCAAAAGGGTGTTATCCCTGCAAGTATTTTAGCGTTCACTACAGCCATGTAGTTGATGGACAGACTAGCTGTTGTGATGCTGCCTAGCCTTAGCTATGATACTACCTTGTTCAGTATGAGCCAGAATGTGTGAGGCGTCGTCATATAGCGCTTCTGGCCTGTCATGTGGTAGCATATATAACGTGTGACCCTTTCAAGTTTCACGACCGCAGCAATGCACACACCCTATGCTTTTCGTCATCTTCCTCTGCAGTGATAGCACACTGCGGGCAGGATGCAGAGCGCAATAACAACGCACGCTGCACTAAGGACACAGGATCTCCCGCACCTTGGTGCAACAATACTTATCACTCCATGGAAACAGCACGCAACCAAAAGCATATTACATGCATTTCTAAAATCATTAAAAACCTCCACTTTTCTTGGTCAAAAATTTTTGCAGCAACACCAGCTTGACCAGGAGGGAAAGCCACCACAGCTCGTTGTAGCTCATACTGAATGCAATAGAGCGCAAGCAATGCATGGATTGGCGACGGTAACAAGTGCAGTACTACAGAAGCATACGTTTGCCTATTAAGCAGTTTTTGCATTTTAAGCACATATTTGATACCTCTATTCAGCAAAGTTGTCATTTATCTCCACGGTGTGCTACTACTAGTACCTTCACATATATAATGACCTAAAGGTAGCACTGAAAACCAAACAACAAAGTGCAACAAAGCGCTTCCACTTAAAATAATGTTTCAGCATTTAGAAACAAAACTGCATGTGTAGCTGTGCATGCTGTTTTATAAGGATGCACTATTTCCTGAAATTTATGTATGCTTCATTTACTGCCAGTGACCTGCATATACCCAATAATTTAGTTTATTTTTCACCATGTGCTTGCCCTGAATATCCCACAGGCATTGTAAGTTAAGCTACCAGAATAACAATCAGCTAGTCTGAGGTAACCTAATTGAACAAAATCATCGTGAAATTTGTGAAGAAATGTCAGAAGTATTTATTATTTCATTAAAGATAAATGGTTACATAATAATGTTTGCACATTTGAAAAGCATAAAGGAAGATAAGGATTAAAACCATACTAATACAAAGACATAAGCACTGAATAATGGCACAGGCTTGTTAAGAAAATTTTAAGCAGAAAAGTATTTTTAAATAACCTCACTACGAACTATCACATGTTTTCATTCGAAAAGCACTGCATCTTATCATAAAGTACGAAAATAACTGGCCAGATAAGAAAGAACAAGCCTGAGTGTCTATGTAAACAAAAGGATAGAGTTGGGCGAGTTGGTACGGTAACATGGTCTTGGATTGTAGCGCAAAGTGACACGGACACAGACTAGAAGCAGACAGGACGAGCGCTAACTCTCAACTAAATTTTTATTGAAACTAAGAACATGTATATATCGGTGATTGCAAAAAACCGCAGCATAAGAACATGACAAGGTATGAAGACATCAGTTAAACATATCAGGAAGTAGGGAAGTCAAAAAAGGAAACAACGAAAAGACACAACTTCAGATTAACACACGTGTTGTGAAGATACTGAAATTCACATTTTAGCAGAGGCAAAGATACATGGCTAATGCAAGTCTCTCCTAATCTTTAATGTGGAATGCCTCGATTATTTCCCGTGTGGTTTGGCATTTGTGTCTTGAAAGAATTTTAGTGTCTTCAAACAAAGGTTTACAGCCGCAATTGAAACAAAGTGATGCTAGATGTGAAGCATTAGGGTTGTTAAGTGAATGTTTGTGTTCTTTTAGTCTTATATTTGTACGGCTGCCACCCTGTTGAATGTAAGTCTTCCCACACTTGAGAGGAATCTTATAAATTATACCAGTGTTACAAGGCACTAAAGGGGACACATGTCTAACGCCGCAATCGTCTTATCTTTTCTGCCACCCTGTTCAGGTTTCCTATTTATCATAGGGCACATGATAGACAACTTGCGGGGGGCCGAGAAAACTGTATGGACGTAATTTCTATTGGCTACGTTCCGTAAACCATGGGATAATCTATGTGCACAGGCCACAGTCACAACTATTCATTGCAGCTCCTAAATTTCAACCACATCAACAAAATAAATTAGGACACTTCCTTCAGCACAGTGGCAGATGCTCAGCTGCAGGCTTTCTAGAACCATGCATTATCTTCAGACAGTGCCAGTACAGCCCGTAGCATATCTTTCAAGCACTCCAGACAAGTACACCGATTACATTGTACACAGAGCACCTGGTGTCCATTTACCTATAGAGGCAAGGTAACCCCTAGAACACATTTTGTGACAGGCATGCTGGACACTTTGTCCTCTCAAATGGAAGTGCCATTTGGTACTTCAGTGCCTGTAGTGTCCTTTGCATCTAAATGAATATTGAATTCATAGTAATAACATAAAGACGACAAGAAAAGCCATCAGCCATCAACTGTGTGGCAAATCTGGGTGCAAGCTATTCTGTTATCAAATATACCTGCAGGCATTGCGACCAATGTGCTCCCAAAATGTATGAGGAATTAGTCATTACAGAGCTGTAAGGACATGACAATCCTAGGATGATTATGTTCTCGAGGCTTTTTTCTCCACTTTCCATCTTTTGAAACGTGCATACTGTAGTCATGAAAACAAAAATGCTACAACTGGCGTGTGGTAAGTTTTGCGTCTTATTTCCTAGCAGCTCATTAAAACGAGCCACGATGACAAATCCAAATGCTGTTACCTCATCAGACATTCAAATTTCTTAAAACACTAACAAAACAAGATAGGCATTAAAGTGAGCATCACTTAAATAAATTAAACTGGTTTAAAGTTATTGCACCGCTTTGTGCTAGGTAAAAATGTTAGAAACATCAACAATGTTCCGATTCCACAGCCAACCGTGAAAAGTAAATAAAAACATCATTAAGCTTTCTTAACGGGGTTCAGAAGCTTTACAACTGGTAGTCTTGGTGATGAACACGCTGATAGATAAGCAGCCATTCCACTGAGACGAGAATGTTGAGGGCTTCGCATGGAAGTCTGCGAGACACTGAAGAGTAGTTCTTGGTACATATGAAGGAGGCTGCTTGCATACACGTCTGGGCCACCATACTGAATGCATGGTGTTACCGGAACTTTTTCTTCCTGCGTAGTGGTAAAGAAAGCATGGTTAAATTTAGATTATATTTAATATGCAAGGTGTGCAGACAGGACACAAGAGTAGATGAGTGGACAACACAAACGCAAAAAACATGGAAAATTTCATGAAATTGTTTTAATACATAAAATTTTTGTACTATATGTTATTAATTATAAGGGTTCATAACCGCAACATATTTCATATATAAGCAGGTAGAATTATCAGCTTGGTCAGTTTGTACAAGCGCGTTTGAGGCAAGAAATCGAGTTTCACAAAGACAACCTCAACATTCTTGATTGAAAAAGGAACACCTCAGATTACATGCATTCCTGTGAGTGGGAATTGCACAGTTCAAGAAAAACAAATTAAAACTGGTGCACCGATCCTGAAAAAGAATAAGCATCTGCTACTGCAAAAAGTTAATTAATTGATAGGTTTTAATAGCACAAGGGCATCTTTGGCGAAAGAGAGCCAAGTCTATACTGCAAAAGATAAACTTAGCGCATCTTTACAAAGCAAATATATAAAGATGACTGATGCCTCTCTGCACTACAGTTGCTTTGCTCCAGCATGAAGTCATTTTAATGCATGCACACCTACATACACACGCTACACCCAAGTTTAACAGCTGCAGAATTAAGAACTGGCAGCAATGAAGTCGCAACCTTTAACCCTTGATCCCGAGCTGTACTAGTGACTGGAGGTAGCACCAATATCGCCAATGACGAGTCGCATTCTTTCTGCCCGATGTTAAGCTGCTCTTATTGTCAAAGATGAATTACAGTCGGCATTGAGGGAAAGCTGCCCTCAAGAGCAGCTTTTATTTTTGTGTTATTTCTGACCAGAGACCAATGATGTAATATATTTTTAGAATGAGAATGACACCGAAAAAAATGAGCACATAAAAAATTTGGAAAATTTGGTGCATTTTACCGGAATTAACTTGGGAGTTCACGGGTAAAGCGGCAATCCAGAAAGTAGAAGACGTTTTGACATGTTTGCTACCAGTGAATGCTAGAAAATATGTTGGCATTCTGTAGTTTTGTCCAACAATCCAAAAGGTATTCTTAATAACTAAAGAAATAAATGGAAAAGTATCATGAAGTATATTTCGTGAATGTAATGCAGAATCACTCAACTTCTGTTACTATATAATCTCCACTCGATTAACCTGCACTTTCTGAACTAGTTCAGGAGGTGCTGCATTTCACTACTCGTTCCACCAGTTCAACATGGCAGCAACTGCACGTTGTGATTCGTTTTACTTAGTGCAGGCTTTGTAGAGGGCGAGTTCACAACATTTCCTGCACTTGGCCGACATGTAGTGCATGTTTAGGCAGCAGGTGTGGTGCCGCTTCTGCACGAGCGAGGTGCAGAAATCAGTTTCATACAATAATTACAAGAGGGAACTCTGGCGCTAGTGTCTACAAGAGCTGAAACAAGAACGGTTGTACCAGCATGGGAATTATGGGAAGTACATCCCTTTGGCTAAACTTCGTCTGTTTGGCTTAAAACGGCTTTGTCACTTTGTAAACTAGCCATTTTCAACAATATACTGTGTAATAAATAAACATCATTCAAACCATCTGACGACAGGATTCGAACACAGGAACTCTAGAACAGCAGTCTGATATTGAAACTATTAAGCCACGGAGGCATGTAACGACAAGCGAGTGCAGCGCCCTCATCAATTTATCACGGGCATACCAGTACCTTGAGACTCTTGGCGCGTTTCAATTTGGTCACCTGAAGAAGCTCAATCGTTGCAATTAATAACAATTATGCGTGTTGGCGGCGTCTTCTGCACTTCGAAGAGTACTATGCTGAAATTTACAACAAGATTTATATAGCGTATAATATACAAAGCCACAAGAACGTCCGAATTCACAAGCACGAAGATCAGACAAATCCATGTGCTTCCCGTCATTCCCATGGTGGTACAACGACTGCAGTGCCAGAGTTCCCTCTAGTAATTACTGTAAGAAACTCTGTGGCAGAAATAACCGAAGTGTCTGGCATATTGTTCTGGAGTAGGAAACTAACTTTTGCTGTCCCATAAATCTTACTGGTCCTTAATTCCAAGTTTTAGTGCAGTCACATGTCTAGTAGGCAATTGTGGTATTTTGCATAAACATTGCAAAGCCAACTGTGATGAAAGTTCACTCTGGTAAATTGGTTATGATCGAGTAGAACAGACTACTGAAGCAATTTCAGCAATCTCTGGAAGACTAGTGAAGTAATTTTCTTATTAGCAGCCTTTAAACAGCATTTGAGCATGACACATGCACCTCAGATATGCAGATATTTCCTTGACTCAGCAAGAAGCGATGCTTCATGTTCCACGAGGCTACTTCAATGAACGCAGTATTGGTGCTCTCTAAAAACAATGCCAATGCGGATCCAAATATTTTTCAGGGGCAACTGTTATGCCTGAAATCCTGTTAGATTACAGTTTTTTTAAACACATGATCAGACCATGTTAGAAGCGCTTCTTAAAATCCTCCTATTTATTAAACTAGTCATATCTCTGTGCACAGAGGCTACTAATTAGGTCCCATGCAACATCATCATCTTAACAAAAACTTCACTTAGTAATACACATGCTGTGATAAGATTTCTTTGAGACCATATTGAGATGCTGTACAAGGTGAATTCATTATTTTCAAAATGAAGCTCCTGTTCTTCTAAACGAGAAGAGAGGGAACTGAGGGTCAAAATTTTTCTTAATCACAGCTGGGAGATGCCAGGGAAGGCACGTGGAAACTTATTTGTAATTTTCTATTTAAATGTAGAAATGATAAAGGCAAATGAAAATGGTAGAAAAAAACCAGCCATGGGTGGAGAAAGAACCTACAACCTTTGCATTAGGCATGCGATGCACTAACCACTGTGCTACCATGGGAGCATTCAACCGTCCACAATGGCCCCTCAGATTGTCGACTCTCGAACGCCGCCGTAGTACCACAGTGGTTAGTATATCACATGCGTAATGTGAACGTTATGGGTCCGTTCCCCCACCCACAGGTGGCTGTCTTTTCATCCACTTTCATTTCCCTTGAATTGATCATTTCTATACTTCATATAAAAAGCTAAAAACATGTTCCTGTATGCTTTCCTTGGCCTCATTATCTGCTGGCTTCTTCCAGTTCTGTTACTTCCAACACTTATACACATTCTCATCTGGTAAGTAAACAGCTTTTGCATGATGCTGGAATGCAATATAAAACATTATTGCAGGGCCGTGTTACGTAGAAAGGCTTACATTGCCCAGGCAAGGTGTATTAATGTAAATCTGAAAAAAGAAAACAATTCCCACTCTAGACAGCAATGCTGTGTACTGCTGTGTGCAACAGGGTTTAAAGAAAACAACTTGTTCAGAAATAAAGCAACGAAACAACGAGGAAATATGAAAACTAGATGAAAATTTGTGCAGTTGCATGTTAAAAATTTAGCACAGCAACAGATAGACATAATGAAGGAAGCGCGAGGATGGTTTATTTTGGAAACACGAGGCAATATACTTGAAAGAAGCATATGAGCTTACATGTGGAGAAATATTGTTTATGTAGCAGCTAAACTACGAACAGGCCTAGAACACACTGATACAAGGTGTCGAGCATGTAAATCTCATCATGCCCTTAAGTCAAATAATCATGGCTTTCTCATGATTCGCTACAGATGGCTGGCTCAAACAACTTAGCCACTTCTATATATGCCTTGTAAGTACCAGGTGGTCTGTGTGACTTGTGCAAGCTTTAAATATGTACAAGTGCGACGTAGCTGGACAAAACCAAGGTAATGTCGTTTGCCATCGTTTTGAGCCAGTGAAACCAATTTTTGAATTTTTACTAATTAGCTAATTCGTTATTAACAATTATTTACCTGCTCAAATATTATATTCAAAGTAAAAGTGTCAGTGCGAAAATTGTACAGCATCCTGAAAAATTCCCAATCCAGCTTTCTACTGCTCAATAGGTGCAATACAAACTTTTTTTTTTCAAGCTTGAAAGAAGCCTGTGAATACATGCAAGAAGTGCTGTGCAACTAACCACTCGTGCACCTGAACACCATTTGGCTCCTTCTTTCATGCTAGAAAAAAATACTTTTTGAGAAGAATATTTTAGGAATTGATTAATTATTATTGACTATGTTTTAGGCAAAACGCATGAAATAGTGTGACTGCCCTCCATTATCGGCAACATGAATTGACTCTCTTTTCATGTCCAAATCCAGCTATACATTGTGCGTGTTTTGAGCTGGTTCTGTAATTTAGGCTGGTTTTGACTAACTGAAGCTTCGCACCCTAATAATGGAGTCTACAGTCTAAAAAGAAATTGGTACATAAACGGTCACTGTCAGTACTCCATACTCCTTTAACTTAGTGCAAAGTGCTTGTGAGCCAAGAAGTTGGTAGTTCTAAGCAGTATTTCTCATTCTGACCTGGTGTTATAGGCCAGTTACTATGATGCCGTGATGATCAGTCATGCTGGTCACAGCTTCAGTGTAGGCCATGGCTGCCGCCCTCCAATGGAGGTAAAATGCAATAACGCTCATGCACTTAGATTCAGGTGTACATTAAAGAAGCCCAGGTTCCCAAAACTTCAGGTTGTGACTTTGGAATGTAAAAGCCCTTAATTTTAAAATCTAAAGGTGTTTATTAGGAGCAAGACATCATCTTGAGCTTTTACTGCACTGCCATGGCACCAAGAAGCTCTGAGTAAATAAAAACAATTTCTTAGACACTCTCCACCTCTTGCAAACATTTACAAACACTTCTCTGCATGCACCTCTATTGCTGTTATATTTAGTTCCATATGCCAAGGTGGGTTAGGATGTTAGAAGAACTTTCAAACCTTTTTTTTTTACTGCTTTAAAGTTGTTGGTTATTTTGCATCTTTGTGTGTTCCGAATGCACATTTCAGTGCATCAATTTCTTCAGAAAGTGCACTCTTTATTTATTTGTGCATGCAAAAAGGGTTCAGAAGAACTGCTTTCTGAAGATCTGTATAACAAGCAAAAAACAATTCTATGTAGGCTGCGCAAAGAGAAAGGATTGTTTTGTAAATATGTTATTTAGTTCTTAAAAAAAAAGCAGCTGCCAGTATTCTGTTCCAAAGTGAAAATTGCCCCCACCTGGCTCTGCTTCATTTTCCGATGTTGATGGTCCATTCGGGGGCACTCAACTGACAGGCTGCACTTTGGCCATGTCCGGTGTGCTGTCACCAGGCCCAAGGTCGATCGACATCTTCACCAAAAGTGGAGTCCGAACTTTACGAAAGAAACATCTCATCATTTTGCTATCAGTTTTGTCATCTTGTGTGTTTCACAGACGGCCGTCAGTAATATATTCCGTCACTGGGATACTGAAAAAAATTCAAGAAATTTCTGGAAGCCAAGCTGAATACACAATAAATGAAGAACATTAAAGAGCAAATACAGTTGTCACATTATATTGATCAAGTACAGCAGAAACGGAAATAAATCAGTGATACTGTGTCTGTTGGCTTTGAATGCAAGAAACGTAAAAACAGGAACTTGCAGTCACGCCACTTTGAATTTCCCGCGTTTGCTACACCTCACCACAAGTTTGGCATCGTCCGGTACTCGGGGATAGTAATCGCTTAAAATTAAAGTGAACGAGCGTCGGCATAAATTAACAGGATACTTAACCGGGCAATATTTGCGCATAAAAGAACTCACGTAGCGAAGCTACTGTCAAATACCCGCTGACGCATCTGCGGGCGGTGCGGTTAGGGCGAACAATTAAAAAAGGAATGCCAGTTTCACTTGTTTCACGCCTACTAAGCTAAGATAGAATTTGAGTTTCCTACTAAACTATACTGGATATTTACGCTCCGAATAAAACGCTGGAAATTTTCTTACGTCACATTGCATACGGATGAAAGTGAGAAAATTGCTTTTATTGTATTCTGTCCAGGTGGCATGTAGCAGCTGCCACTCTCATGCAACAAAAGCGTGACAGTGGTACTCGCGGCACGCAAAACAAACAAATACAACGCCAACGTTACACCTCTTGGAGTTAGAACTAAGCACGATCAAGACAGTTTTTTAGCCTTCATGACGCCATGAACACGATCAAACATCGAGCGAAACAACTGTCTGCTCTCGAAAATTATTACCGCTCCATTTACATACCTATCGCTGCCACAAGCAAAAGTCAATGGGCTAACTGTCCACAAGCCGCAGGTCAGACTGACAGCAACATATTACGGTAACGTAAAACAATTTCCACACTGACTTAGCAGCCGCGGTGTGCGCTAAGTGCCGCAGTTCTCGTTTGCCGCTCTAAATTCACACTATGATGACGGTCACTGCATCTTTCACATGAAATATGGCACGCTATGCTCCGGAGCTCAATAGGAGGGCGAAACGCATTTGCACGTACCTTAAATCCGCATGCCAGAAACACGTCGACGCTTCCGAACCCCGTACGGCCGCTTCACTTGGACGGGAGGCACTTCCATCAAACATTTCACATGCGACATGTCTCACACCGATTATGCTAACACGAGAAAATGACGCAGGCCACATTGCGACGCCGTGCAGCCGTGCATCCTCCGATAAGCTGCGTGCGCGGACTTGCAGAGAACAGAACCATACAAAGCGTTAGGCGCGAGAAGATGGCGGCTCTCGTTGCGGAGACGAAGCAGCGGTGAACCAACGTTGCCAACTGTTGGTTCCGACGTTATGCCGGCGGTGGTGGCTTTAGTGGCGTGTGTTGCGGCTGTCTAGTTTTTTATTTCTTTTCCCCAAACAGTATGGTTAAGATCAGTGCTTTGTTTACATTTTTTTACTGTGTCACTTGGCATTATTTTTTAGCCTTTTTATGCGATTAAGCGGTAAATTATGGCCTCCTAGATTCGCCTGCACCAGCTTCGCATGTAAATCTCGGAGGCCGTGGGACAACGCGTAAAGGATACGCCGTTCTTGTCGTTGTTAACGTTTCATCATCGTTTCTTCAACTGAGATAGAGGCGTAGTGTCCCTTTTCCCGGGGATGGGGAGGGGACGACGAAGACGGCATCGCTCAGCGGGGGGCGGGGGAGTAGGTTAGTGTTAGTTCTTACCGCGAAATTCGCGAACCCTGTGATTTTTTTATAACGTAAGCATTTCTATACTTATACAACAAGAAAAACCATCCGTCCGTCAGTTCGTACTGCACGATATCTTTCAAAATAGAACCCGCAGCAGCGAGTGAATTCTTCGTGCTAGCTCTCGCTTCAACGCGACCGAAGCGGCGAGGACATAGCGCTCACGAAGCTCTCAGCTCATGCCGCACTATGCGCTTTTCGCAGATCACTTTCAAGATAGGTGTACGCGCGTCTGTTTTCAAAGCGAAGTAAATGGTGAGAACACAGCGCGTTAAGCTTTCAGCAGTGGGCACACTCTTCCCGCATTGCAGTTCGCTTTCAAGATACGGTTCACGCGGCCGGGCCACAAGCAGCCGCCGCCGGAGAACGGTTGATAATCGTTCGACGCGGATGAGAAGTGCTAAAGAGCGATAACAGCTCAAAATGAACGGCACGTCACTAGCGCACCTGGCCCCGCCACTTGCAGTACTTTGCTTGCGCCATTCACTTGTCGCCGCCAACCACAGCAGCTCGTGTCGCCGCAGCGCTGTCGCTTATACACGTCGGATCAAGTTTCATAACATTGATAACGACATGGACTGCGTGTAGATGAGGAAGAGTCACAATGCTTACGCATACTCAGACAAATCCCAGAGTAGTTCCTGTGTGGTTTTCTTTACCGGAAATGTGCAGTCGGCGGTGACCCAGAGTTGACAATGCATGTAAGAGGGGTGCGAAGCTTTTCTTTTTATGAGAGTCTTGCCCAGCTCCCAAAGACCTGCTCAAGCTGAGACTTCCTGATGGCTGTATGTGTTTTTTTTTATTGTCGCATGCCCTCGAACCGCCATGAATCCAGCTGTGTAATGGCATTAGAGCAGTATTCACGTCCAAAAGGAAATGCAGCCGGTAATTGGGCTGCCTAAGGTTTGCGGCCTGGCGACAGCTCCCCTCCCCTCCCCCGTTTCCGTTGACAAGTTGGGGGGAGGGGTCTAGGTCAATCTTACACCCCCTCCTCATAGTGGTGTAGCCAGAAAATTTTTCGTGTGAGGGAGGGGGGGGGGGGTCCCAACTGACCGTGGAGGGGGAAGGAGCGGGGCCATTGCCATAGTAGCAAAAAATTTACTGTTATTGATCGTTACAAGTGCTCGGCGTGCCCCCCTTGGCTACGCGGCTACTCGCCCTCCCCCCCCCCCCCCCCCCGCAATCGACGCAAATCGAGCTATCAGAACGTGCATGACGCGCATGCATGACATAACATGAATGACATGCCGCGAAGCTGGCATGGATGTCGTGACATCAGCATCATCATCAGCCTATTTTGATGTCCATCGCAGGACGAAACCTTCTCCAGCGATCTCCAATCTCTGTCTTGTGCTAACTGTTTCCACGTGTCTTCAAGTTTCCTAATTCCATCATGTCCACCTTATTCTCTGCCGTCTTCGACTGTGCTTCCCTTCCCTTAGCACCCATTCTGCAGCTCCAATAGACTAGCAGTTATGTCCCTTACGCATTGCAATGTCTGCCCAGCACGACTTCTTCCTCTTGATGTCAACCAGAATATCAGCTATCACCGTTCGCTCTCTAATCCACATCGCTGTCTTACAGTCCATTACCCTCATGCCTAATATTTTTCATTGCATCGCTCGTTGCGCGGTCCTCAACGTCTTCCCAAGCTTCTTTGGTAACTTCCAAGTTTTGGCCCCATACGTTAGTAGCGGCAGAAAGCAATCATTAGCAGTAAGCTCCATGGTCATGATTTAGTAATGCCTGCCGTAAGCTCTCCAAATAATTTTTTATTTTTGTTAATTTCCTTGATCAGAGGCCCCTGCGAGTAATTAACCTCAATAAACGTATTTCTGCGCAGGTTCTAGAGGCTGACTGCCGACCATGACATTTCGTTCTCTCGCCAGGCTGTGGAACATTTCTTTTCTCTTCTGCATACTAACTTTCATTCAGAGTTTTACACTTTCTGCGCTAAGGTCCTCAAACACTTGTTGCAAATAGTCTGCAGCGTTGCTGAGTATGCCAATGTCATCTACAAACCGTAAGTTGGTGAGCTAGTTACCGTTAGCACTCACTCCTAACCATTCCCAGTCTAATTGGTTGCACACCTTTATTCAGTGATAGCATTGTAAATATTTTGCCATTGATCATTCGAAGCCTTTTGCAGATATCTGGTTATGCAAAGTCGGCGCGTTAGTGTCATCTGTTCGATATCAATATTCGTTGGAAACTTCATTTTTGACCGCTGTTCGGAGTCAGTGCGCTGCCGCCTAGATGCCCCGATCTAATCATTCCAGCTACCTGATTCAAGCGCAGGTAGCGCGCGTTTCATGTTAGCCAATATAAACGCGTTAACTGCCAATGTTCATTTATCATATACTGTAAGCTTGTTCACTTACTCCCTTATAATTAGGGTGTAAATTAGAAAGACTGGGGTGTTCCAAGGGTGTTTTCTTATTGAACACCCTTTTCCGTTAAAAAGGGTGTTTCAAGGGTGTTTACGAGGCTGAAAAGATAAGTACACCCGCAATACACCCATAAGGGTGTGAAAATTTTTAGAGTGCACGGTGCGTAAGGCACGGCGGTAACACAGCGATGCTGTCGGCCGAAGTGACTGTGGCAGTGCAGACCGAAGTCACAGTGCGTCTAAGGATGACGCCTTCGACTACTTCGAGTGAATTGCAGTAAATGTCGGTTTGCTGCACCTAAGAGGAATGTTGTGTCAAGTTTTACTCTGTTAAAACTTGCAGCTCGTAGATTTAGTGCCCTGAAATGGGGGCCGAGTACGACATTTCACGATGAGTGTACAAGCTTGCGTAATCAGGCTTGGTCATGTCGACCGTCCTAAAATAGGCGCATCTTAATACCAATGTTCCCTTCGAAAGTCGAGAGAAGGAGGCGCTGCGGCTTATACTAAGGGGCGACTTGTACACAGGAGAATAAGGTATGTATACAGGCTGACCCACATAACTTGCAACATTACTTTTCGGACGAACCCTGTACCTAAGTGTGATGCATACAAATATCTTTATCTTCATCCCATGCAGCGTGAACCTAGAGCATTGTATATGCTTATGCACTGCACAGATCCCAATTATAATTTAATCCAATGTTTATGCTTATTCACTGCAGAGTTCACAAGCTATAGTGAAAAACAAAGCCTCGATTTAACAAAAGTCATATTGATGTGCTCATGCGCCTTTCTTTCTGTCCGTGATTCACTGAGTCTATCGTATACCACGAATGAGCGGCGGTATGCCAATGAGCCGAAAGACTAAAAGTAGCTGGGTGCTGTCCTCACTAACCGCATTTTCGCCGGATTTAGTGCAAGACAGGAGCTGCATAGTGTCAATATGTCGCGCATTACGGAGCACTGCGCACCTCGCGTAATGCTCGCTAACTATATGTCTCGGCTAAATGTGGCAAGCGCCGAGCTCCGTCTGCATTTGCTGCGCCCGCCGCACGGCGTTCGAGTCCCGTTGCGCCAAAATCCGGGTGCACTGATGATTCGCACTTGGCAGCCTCCTCGAGGTCTCGGATAATTTATTGCGAAACACGTGGACGAGCGAAGTGATGCCGTTTTCGCGAGCTCGGGCAATTCGTCACTTAGATAAACAAGAGGTTCGCGTGGCTATTTACCTCCGGCGCCTCGATCGACCTCGTCTGTTATGACTCGCCGCCTCCACAAAGACTACTCGGACTAGAGTCTTCAAAAGATAGTTTGGTTTGGTTTTTTTTTTCATGATGGCCCATATCAAACGTTTTTGTTCTCTCCTTCTTCTCGAAGGCAAGCTGAGCAATAATGCGCCTTGACTACGATTTCACATGCGCCGATAAAGAATAGCTGAAGGTACGGCGATGAAACTGCCTAAAATTTCTTTCACCTACTAGTGGCTGCTGAAAGCGAAGGCCCCGCCCCCATCTTCCTCCTTTCTTCCATTCTTTCGGATAACCCGCTGCGGTGACTCAGTGGCTACAGAGTTCTGCCGCTGAACACGAGGCCGCCGGTTGGATGAAGGGGAAGTGCGAAATTGCTGGTGCACTTATATTTAGGTGCACGTTCGAGAATGCCCTTTGGTCAAAATCATTCCAGAGCCCTCAACTACGGCATCCCCTCACTACGCATGTTTGTAGTCGTTAACCCTTATAATTTAATATTTTTACACCCATCCCTCTTCCAAATAATCGCTGGAAGGTTTAACTTTGGCTGACGAATAAACTTTTCTCATTAGAGGACAAAGGGGGTGTCATGGGTTCTGCATTGACTCGCGGCTGTGTCTGTTTCGGCGTCTGTTGGAGCAAATGCGTTAGAGAATGCAGCGCTCTGCTGCACTGCTCCTTTCTCCGTCATGCAAGTTGCGACTTCGTAAATGAGCTGCCTGTTTATTGAATGGAAAGTTTTGCAGCCACGCACAGCTGTAAGTGACGGTGGGAGAAATACTTCAGGGTAATAAGAAGCAGGGGCTTTGCAGTCGTAACGCGAACGAGAGATCCCGACGTGTCGTTGTGTCTGGCTGCGTTTCAAGCACTCAAATCCTGGGGGCCCAGATTCTTTGCGCAGAACTTACACACGGCTATGTTTTGACGGCGCTCAGCTTCGCTGTCACAGATAACGAAATGGCTGAGAACCCACGAGGACGACGTCGCATGTTTCGAGCTCTTTCTTTCTTTCTTTCTTTCTTTCTTTCTTTCTTTCTTTCTTTCTTTCTTTCCTTCTTTCTTTCAAGATTGCTATAGCTCGCGATGCGGGAGTGCTTGGTTTTTCACTTGACCTTCATAATTTTCTCGGTCAACATAAAATGCGTAATTTACTTCGCATTGATTGCAAAACACCTTCATCGCGTACAGATCTTTAAGACGTTAATAATATCGCGGGAACTTCGACCTACACGACTGTCAGCGCTGTGTCGCGGAGCGCAGCAATGAAAGCAGACTAAAGTCGATAGCAGAGCAGGCTCGCAAGGCGTTCATACCTGATACGGGGGGGGGGGGGGGGGGGGCAGCGTGTGAGGAAGAAAAAAGGAGATGACACGACGCTGCACTCGCAACTAAGTGCGGCGCTGTGTCCTCTTCTTTGTGTTCGGCGTCTGTGCGCTGCCTCCGTCACAATTGAGTACCTACGACAGTAGCGATGGCAGGTGCGTTATCACGGGGCATAGCACGCGGCGTTGGGTGGGCTGGCAATTCGTGACGACAACAGCGGGCTATTAATGGGCTCGGAAAAAAGTAACAGTGTCATACGTGAGCTGCTACAGGTTTACTTTATTCGCTGACAATTAGGGGGAAGGTTTCATTTTGACTTGTTTGATTCAAATAATTTAATAATGGTTGTATAGTGATTGGTTATTTTAGTACATTTTATTCAGTAAATACTTAGTAATTGATTTATTACATAACATGCTATGCAGCGCGAAGAACGATCAGCAAAATTAAATGCGACGTGGGCTCGAGAGTGCTCGTATGGCCACCTGTTTGCGAAATGCCGGAGCATGCCGCTTAAACATGGAAGAAGACACGGGAGGATTGCTTGCCCATCTGATGAAGTACAGACATTTACCGCAAACGTAGAAAACTCATTTACGGACAGCTTCAGTTTCAGCAAATTAATACCAAGGAGCATATTGGACTTGCTTTCAGCGTTGACAAGAAATCGACTCATTCCAGTTGGTTGCGCGCGACACTCGAAAGATATCACTAACAGCCTCATCAATTTCTTGCAATGACAACGCTGTATTTCCTTCTAAATGCGGGCAACAACGCGAGAGAAGGCAAACGGCAGCGAACGCGCTATTGGAAACTTCGTCCCGTTACGTGAATGTGTTTGCACGTAAGCTTTCTTCTGATTGTGGTTTTTGAACGGCTTGTTGCGGTGACGTTCAAGATATACAAAAATAAACATGCTATGTTTAAAGAAACTCTTTGGACACTGTGTTTTTATGTGTGTGCCTCGAGATGTAATAACTCAGAATACCTTAATTCACCAACCACTCAACTTTCATACGATAGCTGGAAAATGATCGGTCGCGTATTAAAAAAAAAAAAAAAAAAAAGAAAAGAAAGAGAAATGAAACTACCCCCGATAGCTGTATATAATTTAAGATGATCCAAGAAGCTGCCAGCCTTTTGTAAAACTTAGCATTTACTCAGCATCTCAGGAAATGCCACCCGTCTCGGATCAGAGCGCCTGACACCCCGGCCGGAAGCGTTCTGGTCGTATTTCTTGAAGAGTTCAGTTTATAATTGACATCTTGTCGTTAAGCACTGCTTCTTATTGTTGAGGACAAGCGTCCAACTAACACGATGGGCAGAACGGCGGCATCGAATATGCGTACAATATCGGCCATAGCGCCAAAGCGCCAGCTTACTCGCGACTCGCTCGCCTCTCGCCGCGCGAGTAGGGCGATCGAAGCAGAGACTGCAGCGCCGCCGCTGCTGGCATGATCTGCCGGCACCCACTCCGCGGCCTTTAATGCTTCCACCTCCCCTTCTAACCAGCATGGCCCAGCGGACGATGGAGAGACACGAGTATCCTGCGCGCCATGCCCTTACCCTCGGTGCATTTGCAGATGCGCTCCGTGACTTTAAGGCGCTGATCAACGTGCCGGTCGGCGCTCCAGGGAGATCCAGGGAGATCACGTGTATATTAGCGAGCTGTACGCGGCATTTCGCGGCCGCATAAATGAATCTCTGTCAAGCGTACAGCTCCTCCTGACCTGGTTTTCGAAGCAAAACAACGCAGTGACGTATACCTAGGAAGAATAACGAACAGCGCTGCGCGGCCTGCTCAGATTAGTTCCGTTTATTTCTTCTTTTTCTTTACGTGACAAAAGCATCAACTTCAGTTTTATTCGTCTTGAATAATGCAACCAATATAACTGACAAAAAAAAAAAAAAGAACATGTTTCCATGATGAAAAGTACTATGGGCAGCACACATTCGTAATGCGTAGCAACCTATGCGAATCCTTTTCACAGAATCATTTGAAATTGCGTGCCACACCATGTATTCATATACAACAGTTATCAGAGAACATTGCTCCGCATTATCATTTAGAAAACATTTCACTTACCAATTTATCTGCCCGTCAGACACTCAGAGCCTGTGTTAGCGAGAGTAAACGAACACAGCGCGAAGTTTCTTCGCGGGACGTTCCGCATTTATCGTCACGACGAGACAAGCGCGTGGGATGCCGCAGCGTGAACTTGCACGACAACAAAAAACCTGCACTCACACCTTTCGCCAATGATTGCAGTGCGCTTGGTCGCGCAAAATTTGAAGTGAAGCGCACGCCACACTTTGAAGATACATGCAAGGATATAATAATAATAATAATAATAATAATAATAATAATAATAATAATAATAATAATAATAATAATAATAATAATAATAATAACAACTCCGACGAAACCGCCGCGTTCAAGTGAGCAACGCCATTCCTTACGACGTAATAGCTGGTTTGCACAGCCTCGCCATGTGTTGCGCCAGAATCACTGGTTGGTAGGGGTCACCAAGAAAAAAACTAATAAATTGTGAATTAGAAAAAAAAATTTACATTTGCTCTTTTAGTCCACGAAAAATATGTGAAACGGGAAATTTACTCGCGTGCCACTATTGTTATTAAAAATTCTTGATCATTTTCTTTTTTATATAGGTTTCTATATAGTTTCAGTGCTAGCGGCGCTATTCGGCTCTACTCCGGCCGCGCCTGCGCAAGGCTTGGCTGAACGCGTCCGCGCTCTTTCAAACTCGGAGGTGATCTGCGGTGAAGGCTGGCCGACCTGAGACAGCTGATGGCGTGTGCTGCGTCCTCGCGCGCCTAGTTCGCGTTGAAGCGAGAGGCAGCGCACAGGTGAATTCGCTCGCCGCCGCTGCTGCTGTTCATCACGCCAGCGTTCTGACAGCAAGTACGTATCAGCGGTCATCGAGTGAGGTGCGTTCATGTTTGGTTGTGCGGGTGTGACGCTGGCTCTTAATTTAGGCAGTGAGCGAACGTTTACATCAGCTGATACAGCTGATAAATCTACTAACCTTACTGCGTACAGTGTATAATAATTCGCTGTCGCGATCTGTGCATCGCCTTTCGGGCGAAACTGCGACTTTTTGTGAGGCTGCCTTCTGCGTTGACCTCTGTCTCTCGGAAAAAGAAAAGGGATAAGAAGAAGATCGCTGATGCTGGGCGCAGCTCTACACAAAATACCTCACTTGCTTCGCAAGAGGGCGAAGCCACCAGACCGCGCTTCCGTTAATTTTCCCGCCACTTTTCTCTCTTTTCTCTCCACCGGCTGTTATCGTTCTCCCTGCTCCGCTTCCACGAGAGCTTGCTTGCCTGCCCACTAGGGTGGGATGACGGGCAGGCAGAACAGCAGACTGATCCGTCACAGTAAGGTCGTTATCCTCGCAGGAGAGTAATCACTGACAGACGCGCACGGCCAGCCGGTTTATCGCAACGCACGGTGGCTCGGCAGCGGCACCGGTCACAGAAGAGGGAGCAATGTTAACAAGACCGTGCTCCGGGCTATGCAGCGCCGAACGAGTAATATACAGCGTGCCAGACGGGGTATATTGGAAGAAGGACCGCTCGTTCGTGAAGCATCGTTAGACAAAAGAGCTTATTAAAGTGACCGGTGCCGCAAGCAGAGACGAAATAAACGCAGCCGACTGTTTCGCAGTTGAGGAAACATTGTTGGCTACTATCGTTGAACGTCAGCGCGGTTGTGTTTCAGTTTATTGCTAGTTGCAGTCAGACATGAACTTCTTTTTTCTCGTTTTTTTTACCTAATATATGGTTTAATATCCGCAGCCGTGGCGTCGGTACGAAATAACAAGCTTTTGTGGTTCCGTGAGCGACCCATAAATTAAAGGAGTGCACTTCTAATTTAACTCCTGTTGTCCGGGCGCTGCTTGAGTTATATGGCCCTTGGCCTATATGGTGCTCTTGAAAGACCCGTTGTGCGATGAACCGAAGCATTTTGTATAAGCTTCAAATAGTATAGGACAAATAGGGCAGAGGTCATCGCTACGCCCAGGTCATTTAATGCACTTGAAGCTGTGAGGAGGATGTAAACACCGAGGAAGGGCTGTAGGAGGCGCGACTCTCGATATCTGTTTACGACTGCAACACTTACCTATATACGGAATTTTCGACATGAAATATGTTATTGCGACAAATATTGTTTATACGGCATTACTATGGGACCGCAGCTGTGAGAAATTGTGTGTCATCGCCATCGTCGTTTCGTTTCTCTGTTTTTCACAAAAGAGGACTGAAACGACCATTCTTTTACTCCATTCTTCATCGCAATCTTTCCCTACTTATTTGTTTAAGACACATTTGTTACCTTTCCTGCTGTCTTGAAGTTTCCTCACTATGTTTTCCTGGCCACTTATATTTCGGCTGCAGCCTTTCATTCCTCTTCTTCTTTTTTTTTTATTCAAGCGTGATGACGTTTCCAACATTTGTTTCCCGCCATAACCATTAAACATGCATGGATTGAGAAAACTTCGTCGTGGAATGAATGTGTTCAATTATCTTTTTCATTATATACAGGTGTCGGGAACGTGGGTTCTCGGACACGGACCTAGACCATCACATTCGAGATTCAATCTTTTTCCCACCAAGACAGGCCAACTATAACAGCTGGGCATTCCGAGCTCGCGCACGAGATCCCGGTCCGTGCAGCGCGCCACAGCCAGTGGTTCTCCCAGCAGCCGGCGTAAGGTGCCACATAAGCTTTGAAGTTAAACCAACCGTTAGCAGTTTGCTGCTGCGAACAATATTTCCTTCCCATTAAATGTTGCGAAACTGAAACTGTCGAAAGAATGGTTGCTTAGACGAAGTGCTTTTGTCAGTTATAACAGCGGCATAACTAATAGCCTCACCTTTTTTAGTGGAGGCTTCGCGCAGCTTTCGGTGCAGCAAAACTGCCAACTTAAAGTCGATGCGAGTAAATGTATCATCCATAACAGCGCGCCGACTAGCTGATTCTATCTTGCATCCACGTGGCTTCAGTTCTTTCGTGGCGAAGAGCGCACTCTTTTGCGCAGTTCACCATTCCAGCGGGTGCCGGTAGCTCACGCAGATTTTTGCGAACCTCTACATGCAAGGTGTCCTAGGTAATGTTAGCAAAGCTGTTAAAAAAATTCGAGGGCACCTAAGCACTTCTTATGAATGTTAATGCGAAAGCATTAATGTCCAAGAGAATGCCGCTGAGCAGTCGTTCGAGTGATGAGCTCTTGTCGGGCATGCGAGCTCGTTGAGACACTTGCCCAACGCCTCCTGATGCCACAAGGTAGGTGTATTTCGATCCGTGACGTTATGCTACCATGCCCGACTGCCATAGAATCTAATGGAGGCGCTCAGTAAGCACTGGTGATTTTGACCTCACCGTTTCGTCACGCCGGGCTTGGCAATGGAAATTTCGGTTCGAGTAGCATGCCGTCATAAAGCAGAGTGCACAGGACTGCTATCTAGAAGGCGTTGGCTTGTTGCGTTTTGATTTGGCTTTACCGAGGCGCAGTTAGAATGCAGTGCGTGGGACGTAATATGCGTCACGTAGTACTCGCCATCTGGAACAGCTGGCGAACTTGAGAATTCGACATACGTCACGGTTTTAGATGGCAGGCGAACAAAATCTCTGCAATGTAAGCGAGCCGAGGGAGGTCGGTCATTGGGTTCACAGAGACGAGGCAGTTAAAGTTGTAGGACACCAGCGGAGCATTCAATCGTTCTGGAATGGGCAGAAAGAAAATCGAGTTCATGTGTAAGGTTGGGAGGGCACTGCACAAGGAGTGTAAAAATAACTACCAGCTGGTGACCAGCAACGGTAATTCGAGCTATGTGCATTCCAACAACAGCAGCCGTCGCACCTTTAGCGACGCGTACGATTCGGGTCGTGTGAGGTATAAGGATCTTCATGCGGCGACTAAAACTGGCACTCATGAGAGAGGGGCGCGCCCCAGTATAAACGAAAGTGCTGACAGGCGCGCCGTCGACGTGGATTTCAAGAATGTTCCAGTGGGCGCGTAAAGGGAACAGATGATTTTGCGTCAAGGTCGACAGCGCAGCTTCACCCCCAGAAGCTGCGCAGTCTAGTTTTCCGGCGAAAAGCGACAGCTAAATGACGGCGAAGGAGAGCGGCCGCGAGTCGGTGAACGAGATGGAAACCGATGCGGCGGAGGCGGCTGGGCGTAGCAGCTATCTTCCTCAGGGACATTGGGTGCAGATGATTCGGTGCGGAGCGGATAGCGGCTTGCAGTACGGAAGGGACAAGAGTAAGTCGGATATGGGCTATGGGACTGAGGGGGCACTGGCTTCGGCAATAGCGAGCAACGTGTCCAGCTCGGTTGCAGCGGAAACAGATGTGCTTATCATCAGCTGATCTCCATTCCGACCGGCTTCTGGAACGATGAAGGGCGTACGGTCCGCAATGAGGCCTGTGCGCAGAGACTAGGGCGGCAGGAGTGTTCATGGCACATACAGTAGAGAGGAGGTCAAGATTCGCAAATTCCTGGCGAACAGCGGCCTGTATCAATGAAACAGCCGCTGTCGAGGTATCGGATGCAGCGTGTTTATAAGAAGCCGGTTATGCGGCCTCGAGTTCTCGGCGGACGATACGCGTCACGTTGTATGATGGGGATGGCTCAGAAGTAGTTGCTTCGCAGGACGACGTTGCAGCGGTATTCGGTAGACGCGCGAACTGCGGTGACATTCACCGGCATTTTGCTTGCTCTAGACGGCGCCACTCTTTGATGACACTGCCAACGGTGGTCACAACACTGAAGACGAACAGATTAAACGCCTCATCGGCGATAGCCTTCAAAATGTGGGCGATCTTATAAGCCTCGGACATATTGTAGTCAACTTGTAGACGCAAGGCTATCCTGTATGTTTGACAAGTAAGGCTCAGTTGACGTCTGGGTCTGTACCGCCAATTGTTTCTTGGCGGCAAGCTGTCGACAAAACGGGTCGCCGAAAAGGTCACGGAGCTGCTGCTTGAACGTCTCCGACCTGGTGATCTTGTCGTCGTGGGTCCGAAACAAGAAGCGAGGCGTTTCGCCGAGGTAAAATATGACGTTGGCCAGCATTATAGTTGGACCTCAGCCCGTCTGGTTGCTGACACGCTCGTACACACTGAGCCACTCACCCAAGTCAACGCTGTTTGCCCCGAAAAGGTCACCGGATCGCGAGGTTGTGAGAGCACGATAAACTGGGTGGTGGTCGCAGGCGTAGCTGGTGGCCACGTGTATCACCTGGCGGCATGGTGGCAGATTCGAGGTGGCGTCCGCTGCGAATCTCTATCGCCAGAAGTACTCAGCATCTCCACCAAATAAATGTTACGTGGAAGCACACTAGGTAAACTATTTACATGGTGTACTTACGAAGGGTAACAAGCACTGGCCAACATGGAAACCAGCCAAAACCAAAAAAAGGCACGGCACGTCGTTATCCTCAGATCAGCAAGCGAGCGCTTATGTGTACGTTGTTGTTGTTGTGGCTTCATAACAGGGCTCGTACACAAGGGCCATTTGCCACGCTGGATGGATTGAAACTTACACCCAACAACGTACCAGAAGGGGTAAACGTGAACATTCAGAACGAAGCATTTGGCAATTAACTGGTAACGCAGATTTACAGAGTTCCAATACATAAACTAAATAAATAAAAGATAAAGATAAAGTTAAAAACTAAATAATAATAATAATAATAAAATAACATGTCGCATGGCCGGTGCCCTTGGAGGGCAACCTTCCGGATGCTTAAATGAACTTATGCAGAGCAGTAATCATCGAATCATGGGTTGTGCCTAACTGACAGGCCCCAAAAGACAAAATGTTTGGTGTCGTAAGTGCTGAACCCAGTTTACTAGTTGGGCATATGAGGAGGAGGAGGAAAAACTTTATTTGCTCTAAGTGGTTAGAAATTTGCGGAGGCAGATGCGGTCGGCCGTCTTCACGGTCTTCTTCCCCATCTGCGCAGGGTCGACGCCCCTATTCCAGGGCACCACTGAGGGTGGCTACTCGGCGAGCGTGCCTTACTAGTCCATGCTGGACTTTCGGGTCGCTGCTGGAGAGCACCCTCTCCCACTGCTCCGCACTCGGGTCTTTTATTTGAAGGAATTGTTGATTCTGAACGCATTCCCATGTAATCTGATATAAGGTGGGCTTGGCGCCGCACCAGGGGCAAATGTCTGTATACTGGGTGGGAAACATCTTGCTTAGTGTGTTTAGGTTTGGATATGTTCCTGTTTGCAGCCTCCTCCAAGAGGTTGCTTCATGCTGATTTAGGCTGTTGTGGGGTGGAGGGTATTTGATTCGGACCCCCTTATAGTAATTCAAAATGTCTGAGTAGCTTGGGTTGACTGGTATGGGTTCCTCAGGGTCGGTGCATGTGGCCGCTCGGTTTGTGTGCTCTCGAGCTGCCTTGTCCGCCCTTAGGTTCCCTTCTATTCCAGCGTGTCCCGGTACCCAGAAAATTGTATGCCTGACTTTGTTGTTAGCCCTGCAGGAGCGGAGGATGTGAAGCACTCTGCGTCCTATTCTGCCGTTCATGTAATTCCGACACGTAGTTTGCGAGTCGGTGAGTATTGTTAAAGACCTTTCGGATCGGTAGCCCTCCACTGCCGCTAGAGCTACGGCTATTTCCTCAGCTTCCGTTACCGAGCAGTCCTTCACTGACGCGCTGCTGATCTCTTTGTAGTCCTGGCTTATTACTATTGCAGCTGTCTTTACTATGTTTGTGCCTCTTTGCTTGGCGTATACTGCAGCATCTGTGTATACTGTTGTGTTTTTTGTGGCCAGGTACTTTTCGACGTATTTCGCCCTTGCGTCCCTTCGCGCCGTGTGGAGGTTTGGGTCCATGTTTTTGGGTAGGGGGCTAACAGTGTATGTTTTCCGATATTCATCAGGAATCCCCTCCGTTCTTTGGGTTTCTTTGATTGATTCCGCGAAGCCTAGCCTTATTAGCAGTTCCCTTCCCGTTTTGGTCTGCTGGAGTCTCATGAGCTGTGCGATACTTTGGGCTTCTTTTGAGGAACATTCTGCGAAGGGAGGAGAAGCGGCGGCAAGAAAGCAATAAATAGCCAATAGTTTCTGGTTCATTAGAAAAAGAGCAGAGGTTATTTATGGATAAACCAGATCTATGAAGGTAAAAATTTAGGCGGGGAACTCTATACCGGAAGCTTGATAACGTTACCTCGCACTGGCGTCAAAGGCATTTGCTCGTGTTCTACTGAAATTTTATATGTCCAAAATTACGTGCGGGAAGTACGGATGATTCATTACAATTCAACAATAAAAGGCTTTTAAATCTAGCTCCTGTAATAAAAGAGAAATCAGAAAGAACATTTAAGACTGGGCGACTTAGCGATGACGATACGAGCAAGACCCCACTGTGTCCCGGAACCCAGACAAAGCGGACCTCAGCTAAATTGTCTTGGACAAGAGTCGAAAATATGCCCAACATGCGTGACCGATTATTAGAAGTTAAATCTGTACAGATCGAAAGCGCGTCTACAACCAGTATTACTTTAGATTTCTGTGGACCCAATTTTCGGATGGCCAGAATAATTTCCAAGAATTCATCAAGGAATATTGGTGTGTGATCAGCAAGATGGAGAGCAAAAGACAAGTTAAGCTGATTTGAAAAGATGCTAACACCGGCCTTCTCTAAATTTTGTGCTGCGTCCGTGGAATTCATCAAGTCAGACGGAAATCGATTAAGAGGATTGGAAGGATACCTTCAAGTAGGCGCGCAGGAAGAAGTCTTGTGTGCTTTAGAAAAAATGTCATCAAAGCTCAGTTTTACTTTGAACGAATTAGATTTTGGAGAATTCAGGTTTAGTAGACGAAGTTTTGATAACAGCCCCTGAACAAAAACAACTTGTGGCCGTCGTTAACGCCGCCAACCTATTATGAAATATGATACGGCAGAAGTGATAGAAACGGGTTGCCAATGGGAAAGGGATGCATCGTAAAGCTTGAGGAAGTTCGGGACAGTAAGTTGCTTAAATTTGGATTCAAGCGGAATAATTACAGACTCCAGATAAAGCACATTGTTAACCACTAAACTTGGCAGCCCAAGGCAGAGGGGCAGCGCTTGCCTTTCCAGTAGTATTAGAGGTCTTAGCTTGTGTGCTGCACATCCTGAAAATAACGCAGCCAAGTTCGAGAATGGGGTGGACGTGAAGTTTATAAATCAACAGCAACGTAGCTCTACTCATCCCGGAGTTTTTGTTACTTAGGCGGCGCAACAATGCCATTGCACGCATTCGATTTGTTGCTGTCAGTTTGCCTTACTATCATAAGTTATCCGTAAGTAATTCAATGTTTCAACTTGCGGTATCGGCTCATTTCGACAATGAAGAGAAATAAAAACAGGATTTGTCAACGGAAGTACCAGTAACGAGCATTTCTTGACGTTAAGCGAAAAAGACAGTCCGTCCAGCCACGACTGGAGTTCCGACAAATATGACTGCAAAATTTGGTATAACTTATTGATATCCCATGATCAGGAGAAAAATGCAATGTCATCAGCATAGAGATAAAGGTGCACATCCGGATGAACTGGGACAGAAGAAAACGAAATATTAAACAAAATTGGTGAGAAACTTATCCCTGTCCCACTAAATCCAAGTGTCCACATCGTCTTCTTTCCTAAATCCTGCATTACTATCCTAAATGCTGCATTAAAGAAGTCGGGCTTTCATATGTCGAAGGCTGCTTTTTCTGATCATGTAAAGCGTTTACTGGACGCTGGTTACCCCGAAGTGATTATTTCATTTCTGAGTGAAAGTATGGTTCGCGGCGTCAAGAACATAAACGACCAAGGTATCAAAACTAAATTGGAAGTAAAAAGAAAAAAAAACGCAGGAGTACCGTATGTGCACAAGTTAACGCATGGGCTTAAGAATGTTGGTTCAAGGTATAGCATTGATGTTCATTTTTCTGCGAAACATAATATGGGTAACATATGCCCTTTAGTTGATAATTTGCTGAAGGATAAGCATGTGAAGGGAAAATGCAATGTCAAACATGTGAACAGGAACATCACTTGTGCTAAGCAGGTGGCGTATGCCATTCCATTATCTTGTGGTAGAGAGTGCGTGGTAGAAACGAAGCGATGTGTGAATGTTTGACTTAGGGAACGTGAGCTATCTCTTCAAGGGGTTGCGCCACTTCATCTCCCGGAGCATTGCAAGTCGAGTGGTTGTCGCCCCGAATTCAAGAAAACTAGTGTCATTTTTAAACACGCGAGCCAATTGACAAGGGAAATCGCCGAGGCTTACAATATAAAGATTAGACACAAAGTATGTATCATCGAATCGTCTGTCACTTTTTATGACAATGGACTGCGTTACCTATGTCAATTTTGATTATGTGTCAGTCTGTCACAGTTGCCTCGATTCATCTCTGTGACTCTTGCATATCATGGTTATCAACTGCCACCTATATATATGTTAGACATATCTTCGATAAAATATCATTTGACAATCAATGCGGTGTCGTCGTTTTATAGCTTCTTTTGTCTTTGTCTTGTGTTGCATTGTAACGAACCTTGTTATGAATCCCAATCAAGTGGCCCAACTTGCCGTCTTGATGCGTGAAGAGTGCTTTCGCCTGCTTGACTCTAGTGGAGTAGAAGTCCTAGCAGTTGCGGAAGTTCTGAAACATGACCAACACCAGTAGATGACAATCTATTTATTCTGCCAGGATATACCAGCGAATATAGTTACTATGGGGTTCAGCGAAGCGGTGGATCTGCCATTTTTGTGAATTCGTCGATTGCATACACTCGTTATCATGATCTATCGTTCTGCAATTTGATATGCGAATCTGTCTGGTTGGAGTTCGATCGGAATGTCCTGTCACTCAATAACGGGAGTACAATCCTGCCATGCATTTACCTTTCCCCATCATCATCTTATTTGGACTTTCATTCACATCTAGAAGAAATACTGTGTCTTAACCACTCAAAACAAGAACATCATCATTTGTGGTGGCATTAACATAAACATACTTAATCCCAACTGTCAATCACGTTCTGATTATATCAGCTGTATATTTAGCTACGGTTTCTCTTCCTTAATCGATGTTCCAACAAGGTGTGAGACTTCTGGTTCTTGTACTTTGATAGATCATATATTTTCCTTCTCATGTTCTGAACATACCACTTGAGTGACAGATTATTCTATTACTTACCACTATCCTCTGCTTTTCTTTCTGGGCGTCGGAAAACGTACGCAGTTTCGCCAATCTAGCAAAAGCTCTTTCAATGAAACCCTTTTTATACAGAAGATACAAGGCACTTGTTGGATCAAGGTTTTTCATAAAAACTGTCCTGAGGGGCCATATTCAATATTTTTATCAACAATAACAAACTATATTAATGACGGCACAACTCATATGTCTTTTAAGCTTAGGTTCTCGTCTCTTAGAAATACATGAATTACAAATGCGTTCCTGCGCGCTATAATAAAAAAGAACAATATTCATAAAAAGATGAAATTGGAGCTTTTCACTAGGGCTTTGCGAACTAGATTTAGGAATTATAGCAATACCCTTTAGGCATACTTAAACGTGCAAAACGGCGTTAATTATGAAAGATGGGTAATTCAGAATGGAACAAACACCAGGTGTAATCGGGAGCTTATTAAACAATTTCTTAATATTACTGAGTCTGACATGGGCATTAAAAATATAATTTACGACAATGTGGTATGCACTAACGAGGCTGACATGTCCAATGCTTTTAGTGATAATTTTGCCGCTTGCGACACAACAAGGTTGCTTCGCCGCGGGAAAGGCTAGATGGCAGTTGTAGCCGTAGCGTGGGGTCCAGTTTACGTAATCTGCAGTTGAAGCCACTTGAAATCCAGAGATCTTGAGACTTCTTGCGCGCAAGTAGGCGAAGTTTCCTGGCAGCGTCCGACCTCGCCAAAGGTATTGAACGCGTCTGGGTATCTTCGTAAGCACACCGGGCAGCCTTGTCAGCTAGGTTGTTGCCGACGATGCCACAGTGAGCAGGAATCCACTGAAATATAATGTTGTGTCCTCTTTCCAGAGCAAGGTGGTGCAGTTCCCTGATTTCAGATGTCATTTGCTCGTAAGTTCTGTGACGTAATGCGGACTTGATGCTATGAAGGGCGTGATGCTATGAAGGACTTGATGCTATGAAGGACTTGATGCTATGAAGGTAGGAGTATGCATTCACGAACGCATACTCCTACCGTATGGAAATGGCCGAGAGCCCGATGTGCGACTCCTGTGGGTGCGAGGAGACCATCGAGCACCTATTGTGTACCTGCCCTCGCTACGATGTCCAACGCCTCTCCCTGCGGGCAACTTTACGCAGACTAGACTCGAGACCGTTCACCGAGTCAAAGATACTCGGACCGTGGCCACAACCGTCACTGGCTCGAAAAGCGATTCATGCACTAGTGCGGTACTTGAAGTGCACGGGCTTAAGAGACCGCTTATAGTGTCATTGTGTACGCTGTCCCTCCCACACGTAATCAGTACTTACTCTCTCCCTTTCCTCCTCTTTCTATTCCCCTTTCTCCCACCCCCAGTGTAGGGTAGCAAACCGGATGCTGTTCTGGTTGACCTCCCTGCCTTTCCTACCCTTGCTTCCTCTCTCTCCCTCTCTTGCCGCTTGCCAGAATACGCTATCGCCTAGTGTTCTAGGCCATATCCCACGTAGCCTTCAGACATTTCTTCGTCCTGTTTCTTCAGAACAAGTTTTAAAAGTAATTTCTTCTCTTAACCTTACTTGACCTGGCCTAGATTCTATCCAGCGTTCTAGAATAAGACTGGTTGCGGCAGATATATCATTTGTTTTGCAGATATCGTGAATAAAATTTCTAGAACAGGTATATTTCCTGATTTCATGAAACGTGGTAAAGCAGTCCCTGTGTTCAAAAAAGGGTTCTCGGGACAAGATTAATAACTACCGCTCAATATGCATTTGGCTGTTTTTAGTGAAGCCATTGAAAAGTTATACCCCTGTCACACTGGCCGTTTTAATGTCATTCGAATTGAATGGCATTCGGTGCAACGAATGTCATTCGCCCGGTGAGGTGCTACACTCGGAAGATTAATGTCATTCGGTGGCGTTGTCAATGGCGATCATTCCGACAAAAAAAAAAACAAAAAAAACGGGGTGACTAAAGTAGAACAAGGTAGGTATAAAGTGCTCATAAGCAATGCATTTATTTAAAAATATTTTTTGGGACGTCGCTTCACTGAAAAAAAATATTTTAGTAGTGCATGTAGGAAAAGTTCTATTTCAGACTATGTGGCCACTATAAGCCAATACAAGGCTTAGCCGCCTGAGTAGCCGATAAAGTGAAAACAAAATGGCTGACATGGCGACGCTGGACGACGACGCTAAGTTGCAGCAGGTGAAGCGATTAGTTGCTGTGTACTTTGCATTGCGAGCAAGGCGTAATAATCAGAGGAAGTGATTTGACGTTCTAATAGACGCACAATCAAGATAGAGTGACGAAATTGAGCAGCGTATTGAAGCGAACTCGTTCACTGTTGCGGCTGTGATGGCCAGTTCTTCCATTGTTCACCGAGAGCGTTGGACATTTCAAAGAAATTAGCGCTGGTTTGAGGACACTTTGCCGTGAAAATCACTTTGGTGAAAATCACTTCAAGCAAGCTTTCCGTGTATCGCCGCCTACGTTCAGGTGTTTGGTGGAATCCTGCAGATCCGTCTTGGAGCGCCAAACGACACGATTGAGAAAGCCGATCTCCATGGAAAAGCGAGTGGCGGTGGGATTATACAGATTGTGTTCCAGTGCAGAGGACCGAACCATCGCGCACGCGTATACTTTTTGGCATCGGTAGATCAACGGGGAACGTGCTGTGCAGAGAATTCTGCAAGGCTGTAATTGATCAGATTGACGGGGAGTGGCTTCGCATGATCCGCCGCCAAGAAATGAAAGAACGCATGAGGGAATTTTTTGCTCTGAGTAGCTTTTCTCAGGGTATTGGCGCTCTTGACGGCTGCCACTTTTGTGTGTCGCCACCGACGGAGAACGCCGTGGATTACCACAACTATAAAAGATTGTAAGCACTACGAAAAGGTTTTTTTTTTTACTTTTATAACAACATTTCACAAACACAGCTTGGGCCTTGTGTCTATCGTTTGGGAAATATTAAACTTTTTATGGGCGTTTTACTGTCCATGTACACAGAAAACTGCGTATGAACTTGAAAGCTTATAATAATTTTTCAGTCTTTCATTCTTGTTTGTTATCCAAGTTTCATAAATTTGACTTGCGAGAGGTTGCTTCATTACATATCTTGTAGAGCATATATTTTGTTAGCATGGCACAAAACTATTGCTACTTAGTAGCGTTGGTCTCTTCAGCAGGACTATGGACACAAGTGACTTCTACCATTTGGTCAGAAAATTACAATGCAGAATACACTGAAGTGAAGTGAAGCGTATAATCATACTTATGTATTGCTTTCTGTGCAGGTACAGCATCATACTTCTGGCGATGGTGGATCATATGTACCGATTTCACTACATGAATATTGGAGTGCCAGGCAGATGCGACGACGCCAACGTGTATGCAAGGTCAAGATTGTCTGCGTTGGTCGAGGGCGCATACTTCTCGTTGCCCGTAGCTGTGATTGAGGATGTTGAGGTGAAGCCAATTATTCTGTGTGACCAGGCATCTCCACTTACAACCAACCTCCTGAAGCCATTCACAAATGCCTTGCCCCACACACACGAAGCTGCTTTCAACTATAACCTATCAAGGACGAGATGCATTGTTGAAAATGCATTTGGAAGGCTAAAAGGTCGCTTTAGGTTTATTATGAAGAGAATGGAGTGCACCTTGCCCAATGCAAAGCATGCAATTAGGTCGTCGTGTATTTTACACAATATTTGTGAAGGTCTCAGAGACACTGTGGAACAGCAGTGGGAACACGAAGCCACTGCATTTGATGCTCTGTGTGAGCAACCATCACATACTACCACTGCATCCACTGCGACAGGTCATTAAGTCAGAGCTGCCCTTGCGCAATATTTCTGGCAACGGGCACAACAAAACACACAATGAACTGAAACATCACGTAGGAAGCATACTTCGGGGTTTGTTTTTTAGTATGCCTGAAGGAGTGTTTGGCGTCAGTTGAAGAGATCACTTGAAGTAAATAGAGAAAATAGAAAACAGTTTATTTGAAAATACCACTATTTTCCAACAATTATTTCTAATACTGCTATTAAGCGTGCTTCCCGCTCGGCAGCAGCTTCGTCGAGCCTCATTTGCCGCTCACGCATCTGAAGCTCCTTTTCTTTCGATCTCTCCAAGCTGAAGCGAAGCTGCCGCTGCTCCTCGGCAACTTGCTATAGCAGCAACTGCTGGGAGGGCTGCCGTTTCTTTAGGGCCTGTCGGTCGGCTCTCTTGCGAGCTGCCGGTGGTGTTGGTGCTTGGGAGCCCTCAATGTCGGACATGGGCACCAGCGGCAACGGGTTCTCATTAGCGGTGGCCGAGCCCTGTGTTGTCGACAAAGTTTCGGCGTCTACAAGGACCCCATCACCCACCGAGGCGTCCTCTTCCCTATCAAAATCGTTGCCATATTACATGCTTGTGATGAGTTGAAAAAAAAAAGAATACAATAAAAATGCATTTCATTGTTACCCAAATGTTACCCTTTTCTAAGCACTTCCCAAGGCGGACGTTGACTCGAACACCATCGGCGAAAGTTCCGCCTCGAGTTATATCGACACTAGTCCGGTTCAGCAAAGTGGTGATTGCTTTCAGCTACGTCACTGCGAGGGCCGCCTTTTTGTGCTGGTGGTCGAAGGGGACATTTATTGAACCCATGACTGCCGCGATCCTCGTGGTTTGGACTGCTTCTCGGCTGGTCCCGCCTGTTAAGCCCGCCTTCGTTCGAGGCATCTCTGGACGCCGAAGCGCTCATCGACGCATATTTCGTCGTGCCGCCTTTGATCGACCGCCGGCTGACCAGCGCACCTGGAGCACCGAGACGGTGGATGACATGTGGTGCCAGCGGAGTTGCTCGTGCGCTATTAGGAGCTTGCTCGATGACCTGGGACCGGCGTTGAGGGTGTCCTACCAGTTACAGAATTTCCAGAGCGGCTTCTTTGGAACCAAACGGGACGGTTTTGACAGCCTCGTTGAAAGCATTTGCAACTGCTACAGACGAAACCACAGGAGAAGGGAGGCGATGGCCATCGTGATTGCTGCCTGTAGAAGTCAGCTTACACACAGGTAAGAGACAACGATGTTTCAGTACTACCGTTTCAATTACCCATATTTATTCTTTTCCCGTATGGTCGGTAGTGCCTCGTAATCACAATATTTAAGTGAACACGACGTAGAAAAGCTTTTTGCAATGCCAAGTTAGGCTGTCTGGTGGCTACCCTTTAATGCTGACTCAAATGTGTTTTGTTTGCTGCAGAAAGTTCGAAGCCCGCGGAATATTCCCCATGGTAAATGCACACACACTTTACGTTGGCCTTGAAGCCGTTGATTGTTGGGATTGACGCAAGCCCGCGCTGGATAATCTCCTTGACATTTTGAGCGAGTACTTTTTTGGGCTGTGCCCCGTAGCGTTCTGTGGGGCCGCCTGTTGCAGCGTAGTCACTGTTTTTCTGCATATAATATTGCGCATAAGCGATACCGAAAAAAAGAAAACAGAAAAAAAAAAGGACTTGTTGTGCAGGTATAATATTGCGGTAAGGATGCCACGAAAACAAAGTCAGACGCTACAATCATAAAGTTTGGAGATGAGAACTCTAGCCAGAGTTTGGCATTGTTAGACTACCGTGCCCTTGACAATTTGAGGCTGTGCGTACATGTTAAGACAGGAGTAGGTATACATGCATGGATATAAGGTTCAAGCTCCCGGGAGGCGGTGTGGTGCAATTGTTTGGTAAATGTGCAGAGTCAAATCCGCGACCACGTATTGAGAATGCTGAACTGTCCAGCTGCTGTTGATTCAGCGAAATATAGACGACAGGTATCACTGCTATGAATATAGTCAGAACTCAGTTATTAATGCTTAAGCATTCTTTGGCGACTACTCAAGCAAAATATATCCGTCACGCGAAAAGGGTTATGCTTTGTATCTGTACAAAAATGGGTAATTTGTGAATGCAAGACATATAATCGTTATGATAGTGTATATTTAGATTATTCGTAGCTTTATAATAGATAAGCAACAATTGAAAAGAAATGATCCGAGTGAATACCCGCATCATCAAATTTATGCGTACCCTTGGGATACATAGGACTTCATATAATATGCATGGGGAAGCCTATAGTAAGGGTGGCACAAGTGAAATAGGGGGGGGGGGGCAACTTGAAATTTGGGATAGGGCCAACTTAAAATTTGAAAGTCGGCCAAGTTGAAAGATTGATGTGGGACACCTTGAAATTTGCGGGTGGGCCAATTGAAATTGCAGGGTATGCTTACGCATACTTAGACAACTCCAGCGAAGTTTCTGCATAATTTTTCTTTGGGCGACGCAGTTTGGAAGAAATGTTGGGCCCAGTGGTTCCTGCAGGCAACAAGCGCCCAGTGCAGGAGCGCCGGCCTGGGACTTTGCCCGAGTGCTTCATTGCCGTCTCCGGTGTCCGGCCGCGTGTGCCTCTAGGCTGCCTGCTACTGGTCTCCTCCGAGAAAGCGCTCGACTGCGTCATAGAAAATGCGCCTGAGGTGCGTTGCTCTGCACTATGCTCCATGCTTCTCTTATTGTGATTAGAAAATATGGCCACTCCAGTTGAATGTTCACCGTTGTTGTTGCTGTCGCCTTGGTCGCCATCATGATGTTCCGTATAAAGTCAAAGGGCGACAAGATCGCGACCGCGCGAGCTAAGTTTCAGTTACAAAGGGGATCTAGAACGCGCAAGAGAGGAGCTTTGCAGGAGGGGCTGCTGGAGCTTGCAAGGGAGGGGGGAACAGGAAGATGCTTGCACGCTAGAAGAGGGACAGGTTAGCGCTTTTCTCTTCGTCTAATCCGGCCGCGGCGGCACATAACACGGCTGAGCGCGCTTTGTCTTGGACGAAATCTGTACTTGGTGCGAAGTTAGGGAACCCTAGATAGCTGATGGCTTCGTGTGCCACTTTGTTATCATGCGTTAAAAATCCCCCGGTGGTGAAAATTATTCCGGCGTGTCTCAACACGGCGTGCGTCGTAATCAAATCGTGGTTTTGGCACGTAAAACCCCAATGTTCATTTATTCATGAAGTAAATGTCGCGTGCAAAGCAATGTTAAAGCGCTTTAAAATAGTTGTTAAAAGCTTTATTCAATATTTTTGGAAACAAAACACGACAATACTGGTTTGTATACATGCACCGTTATGTCTTTTTCGCCTTCAGGCTAATTAGCTTCACGCTAAGTTCCATAAATTGACGTATGGCATTATTTTTGTCAATGGAAGTAATTTGAATTTGTTGATGCTTGCTTATCCGGCCCCTCTCCAGGTTTAGGCATAACAGTTATAAATGCCTGGTGTGCGCGCCAGGAGGTGACGATCGTGCTTGCAGATTATTATGGTAATGCATCTGAATTATTACGGCTGCCATGCATTAAAAGGCAGAGGAGATATGTCGCTTGCGTGAGTTGATAGGAAAGATCCTGTACTGCGGGCTCTGCGTTATCGCCGCATCGCAACATTCCATTTGCTTTAATCTCCGCTAATACTACAACTTTTTCAAAAATTGCTCTGGTGGAACGATCCCTAGGCAGAGCTTTACAATTTCTAATGTAGAATAACGAAAATTTTCTAAGGGGCCTGATAGAGTCAGTCCCCTGTCGCGTAAGTAAAGGAAACGGTGCGCTTCTTGCTCGCGAAGCGGGTGACGTAAGCGTTGTGTCCTGAATATATAGGCATGTAATTTAATGAGTATGGTACTGTTATGCGCGTGCAAGCCACTTTCTAGGATACCATTATCTGAACCCAACAGTGCTGTTGCAGAAAATTACGTATTGCTGGCAAAGGTAAGCACCGCTCAAGTGCCGGCCTCTGAAATAGCGCGGTCTGTTCACTGAATCCCGTTTTAAACGTGCCTTGTGTGTCGGTTTCAACCTGGTCACGAGGTGTCGTAGAGCCGTGTCTTCCAGGCAGACTGAATGCTGGCATTTTTTCGGTTTCATCAGCCGATTCGAAACTAAGCTCTAGTTATAGGCAGTCGTCGTGGCCACTTGCTCTTTTCCCAGAAGGTGGCCAACGTTTTCCAGGCTGCCCTGCAGCTGGACCCATTGTGTGTGAAGGCGTCGAACCCGTACTGGATGGTTCTGCTCATTCTGGGTGAGCTGGCGGGAACGATTCTGCTGCAGCCCTTGTCCTACACGTTGAGCTCCGATCCGGCGCAGATGCAGCGAGAAACTTGTGAGGGCAAGCTGCTCCTGTTCGTCCAGTGGCCGGAAGACGTCAATTGTGGCAGGTATATCTCGCGCACAAGGGATTCTTAATATTTAGAATAGCATTTGGAGCGGTATATGGGTCTTAGCATAATCGGCGAAGTGGAGGTGTGTTCTTGCGGAATATCCGCGGGAGGGAACACGTCAAATGCAGTCTGCCGATAGGATGACTGCCGGCATACGCACCATTATTTCAGCAGTTAGCTTACGAAGGCTCGCATATCTTGGAGGTGCAACTGTTCAGATTTTGCAGGGAGGAAGTTTTCAGTGTGCTTCATTTCGAATTTGTTGTTTTCGCTGGATTCGTTTGTTTCTATACGCTTCACTCTTTAGGAGCCTGTGCTTTGGTTGGCCACCGGTGCTTGTTCCTAAAAGTTGCTGATTATAGGTATTTGACACTTAAATATAAGCCTCTTTGGGTTTAGTAATTTTTTTATGTGGGGAGGTCACCGACACACCATTCGTTGTTGCGAAACGTCAACGCTTCCAACGGCATAGCTGGGCTATTTGCGCGCATAGAAGCGGTTACCTTATCACTTAAGGCTCTGATAGGTGCACTGTGTAGTTTAGCATCAGGCCATGTCCATGCTTAATGCAGGAAACAGTTTTTTTAACCAATGTAGCTTCGAATGAAATACGAATATTCGGAAAGAAGGGCGTTGAAAACGTTTACTCGAATGCAGTCTATTACAGCCAAGCTTTATAGGGCTAGTCTTCAGCAGATCGATGGCCGTAGACCGAAAACCGTCGGCCGATCCCGAAGATAGTGCGATACCGGGCCGACCCACGGCGGAGGGGAAGCAGGCTTCAAGCACTCTGCGAACTTGCAAAAATAAGCTTCATATCGTGCGCCCAAATACAATCCGTATCAGATAATAAGCTGATAAGAACAGATACTACAGTTTGACCCGCATCGGCCACGTCTACGTTGGCACCGCACTCTCTTTGTCGGTGTTCCAAGCACTTGCGTTTCTCCTTTCCTTCCGCTCTCCCGTGGTGGTGGTCCCGTCGAAACGTCACGCGTATCTAGTTTCCTCCGGCTCCTCGGGCAGCGGTCCTGTCGTCCACGCGAATATATGTAAAAGTTATGGTAAATGAGTCCGTACCTACTTTCATAATTCTGTTTCACCTCTGTGTAGTATGCTAAACAGGTTCGCTGGTCATCCACTCCTGGTCATCCAATGGCTCACGATTTATTCGTATTTCACTTGAGGCATACGTTGTTATTTTACACCTAGCGCACTCATCAATACAAGTCGAGTTTGACTTCTCATCCATCAAGTGTTACGCCACTCGTTTAGGGCTGGATTTTCCCGCTGTTTTCGGATGCTGTGGCCCGTATAACGGTGACCGATCAATCCGTGATCTATATAGTCTAGCGGACGATTCTTTTAAATAAAAATTTACGTGCCACATCCGCGATGTGAATATGAGGCTCGTCGTAGTGGGGGACTCCAGAATAAGTTTGCCTACGCGGGTTTTTTTAACGTGCACCTGAATCTAAGTGCAGGTACGTTTTTGAATTCGCCCCCATCGGGATGCGACAATCACTACCGCGATGGAACACACGACTTCGAGCTCAGCAACGCAATGCCATATGCACTAAGCTTCCGCGGCGGGTGTACGAAAAAAATCCAATGCGCGATGCTCTGTAACTAAGTCAGCAATATCGCGCTTATGTGATCAGAGACCAACACATATTTCAATATGGCATCATCAAACCACCAATCCGCTACACATTATGAGCGCCGACCCTTACGAGCTGCTTTACATCTATTCTTTCGCGCTTCATTTTGTGAATGTAGGATATGGCGAATTCTGAAGAATTTCTTGATTAGTTATATCTAGTGAGCGGCGTTCTTGCGAAGACTATACGAACGGGCTTGCTATTCTATGCTGAACAGCGAATGCTGAAAACGAATGACGAGGATAGCCGAGACGTCTTGTTTCGTCCACCATCGTCATTCTTTTTGAGATGATCGAATAACTTGGTCCTAAAGAAATTAACCTAACGAAAAAAAAAACAGAAGAAAGTTTTAATTTGTGAAGTTTAACATTCTGAAAATGCAGTGTGGCTTGTGGTGCACGCCATAGTGGTGGGTTCCGGATTATTTTGGATACCCGTTGGTTGTTTGACGTGCACATAAAGCACGGTGCACGAGACTTTTTTTTCATTTCGCCTCCATCGGAATGGGGCCACTGCGCTCACAAATGGAACCTGTCACCCCATGCTTGGCAGCAGAACGCCATAGGCACTGAGACACCACGGTGGGTCAGAAGTTTTTCTACGTCGTGTGCGAGGTTCTTCATGTTTCGTTATTGCGCTAAATTGGTGCATTTAGCTTTGGGGGAATGCTGAAAACCTCTGTGTGGTTAGTGTTGACCGAATGCAAATTCGGGGGGCGGGGGGGGGTGCTGTATAGTGTAACGAGTCTATTTTAATTTTTTTTTCTTTTCTTGCTTCGTCATTGATCCGTGCTACGCTGCACCTACGCGTTGTTACTATCATATGGGCCCGTCCTGAGTGGTGGATATTGAGAAATAAACAGAACCTAAAGAAAGGAGTCCTTGCTATGTATCGGCCCTGTTTTACCGTGGTAATTGACCTAACGTGATGTTATCGCAGAGCACGCTAGAAGTTGGATTGCACAACATTTGGGCGGGACACGCAGAAGGCAAATACGCACAGGGGAGCGCTGCATGCAACTATCGGTTTATTCCCTTGTCAGTGGAATAAATAAAACCAGATGCTCAAAGGGGAAGAGCAATAAAAATACAAACAAGCTTTCACAAAAAGGTCCGTCCACCAATACTAAGCACGCTTTTTCACATGATCCTTTTAATGCACTAGACACCGCAATAAAAAGGAACGAGTGTACATTTGGCGGCGCGATGTCGAGTGCTGCAGCCAAACGACCATGTGAAAAAGCCGGCTTGGTATTGGTGATTTCTCCTTTGTGTAAAAATTTGTTGGTATATTTTTGGTCTTCCCTTTTCAATATGTTCTTGAGTTTATTCCGTTGACAAGGGAATAAATCGATAGTAGGAAGCAAAGCTCTGCTGTGCGTCCTTTTCTTCTTTGCGTCCCGTCAAAGTATTGCGGAATCCAACTTCTAGAATGCTATACCAACACGCCCAGTTTTCAGCCTTGCTCAGAGTACGGTTTTAATCTTCACTGCGAAAATGTCACCAGCATTGAAGCGATAAATATGTAGCTTTCACAACAATCTATATAGGATTTTTTGTCCCCTTTTTTTCCTAATCACTTCGAGCAGCTCGATGTCGCGCTCTTCTGGCACCGAGCTCAGCGCGAGGGACGAACAGGAGACACAGAACCATCGCCGGAAGTTGCGGACCATAGAGCGGGCCGGTCACCCTCTCTCCGGGCAGGTGAGCCTGACGATCCCCGAGACGGTGGCCATTGCTGAGCCCTGCATTGAGCTACCTTTCACGAACGACATCAACTGAGAGGAGCCCAAGCATCCTTACCTGCTTAGCGAATAGACGACGCTGCCGAGGCGGGCGATATAGAAGACGGCCTCAAGGCTCACGGTCTCGGTGCCTCGGATCCACGGCTGGAGGGCTGTGTGCACAGTCACCTGACGCGGGAGGCTCGCCAGGGCGAATATAAGTTGCTTAATCATAGAAACAGTGTCGAAAGAATCGGAGCGAAAGGCACGGGAACAGGGACTCCTTACGGAAAATAGCCCAACCGTCTGTCATTTCGGGAGCTTCAATCGAAAGGTTGGCCGAAGTGCGCGTGGTACGGTGCGGAAGCCGTTCATGCATTTGGTACATGATATGTCAGTGCAGTTGAGGACTTCGTCTAGTTAAGCCAGGAAGCATGACGGCTACACTCTAAAAGGACGATTTATAATAAACATGGGTTTATTGTTGTAAGCGCGTGTGCACTTCTGTGATTTCTTGCATGTGGAACACGACTTGAATTTATCTTCTCTCTGAGTCTGAAATTGTGGGGGATAACGTCCAGAAGCTGCACACTGGGAATGGGGGGGGGGGGTGCCTTAATTGGGGAAGAGAAAGAGAAAGAAAGATGGAGGGAGAGATGATAAGGGGGTTTTGTGTTTATTTTGATCAGGGGTTCTTCAATTAAGACGCAGCCAAAGCACAGCGCACAGGGCTTGTTGCATTCTGCTCCCAGCTGAATGCGCCCGTCATGGCCAAGGATCGAAACCGCACCTTCATGTTTGGTTCATATATCGCTACATTTTCACGTAACATGTTTTGTTTTACTACTTATTCAGACGTGGCTCAGGCCCATTACTATACATAAGTGCTACGAGCTTTTCTGTATGTTGACACATATTTAGTGATTTTAAAAACGTGCGCTCTTGTGATGCCCACAGATTCAGAGGGTGAAATTATTGTGTTGCTTTCACAATTTGACAAATGTATTCAACATGAGAAACTGTAGCTTTTATTTTTTTCCTTTATGACTGTATCTCCCTATTTATTCGTTCAAGAAACGTTGGTTACTTTTCCTTCTTTCTGTAAATTTTGGCACTGCATTTTGATGCAAAAAAAAATGCAGTGACATCTGCGTGGACATAATCATGAACCTCTTGAGTTACCGGGACCAAGCTAATAAAAATATTAACCAAACAGGGGAAAGAACTGATCCTCGAGGGAATCCTCGCCTTCTTATATATTTATGTTGAAACATCACTTTGAAAACAGTCAAACTCCCGATATCTCTGAAATTTTCAATTACAGGCAAATATGTATCGTGGGAAGCCTTTACGTTGCATTTCATCGGTAATATTGTCATTTGCGCCTAGCAAGCGACATACCGCTCGCTAGCAGGGGCGTAGCCAGGGAGGGGGGCTGATGGGGCTTCAGCCACCCCCGAAATTTTTTCGGGCTGTCATGTAGAGCCGACCATAACAACGCATGCGCCGGAAATCATTCTTGATTTCGACTAGAATGCCTTTTTTATGCTTGAAAAGACATTTCGGCGCGAAAATTGCGAACTCAGGCTGAATTTCGTGGCAACTACCATGCACCTGGAGTCACATAACACAATGAGCCATATCTGAGCATAAAGTTTCAAAGGCGGTTTGATGGCGAGCGGGCTCGTCGTGGCATCTCGCGGAGGCCGCGGAATCTACAGAGCTCATGGATTTTACTTTCGAAACCTTATGGGCATGAAGTTCTCATAAACCTTTGAAGCGAAAGGTGCACAGACATTTCGAAAGTCGGGCTTTAGATTTTCAATTCCGTAACATTGGGGACTTAATGTTCTTTTAAACATTTGATAACAAATGTTCATTGACTTTTCTAAAGTCATACATTGCACCATACAACGAGACAAGCGAAATCAACAAACTATCATACACGTTGGCAAAGTGCGCAGCGAGATTCTATGAGACGAAGCGTTGTGGTGGTTCATTTGCGCCGTCATGTCGCAGAAAAGAATGTTAACAAGTTTTTCACCTACGCCCAATCATCGATGTCTAAACAGTAGAGCCGGCGAAGATAACTACGTTCTTATTTGTTTCTTCTACTTTGACTTTTATTCGCGACGACACGTTCAGCCTCTTCAGTTTTCTTGTTCACGCTACTCTCGGGCTGCCAGAGCTGGCCAGAGCGTATGCGTTGTTCTTGTGTTGCCCCGACCACCGCGCCGCGTACTTTGGTGCGTGTCCGTTTTTCTTAGGCCGAGTTGATTTCGGCCTGCGAGAGCTTTGGACGTTTCCTGGCTAGCAGAGGAGAAAAAGAAACAATGGTCGCTCGCCGCCATCCCTGTGGGGACTCGATGGACTGCAACGCCTCTGCTTGAGGTCATTACTTTGATGTTATGGAAACCTCTCAGGAAAGTCTTATCTCGCCGGTGTAGGATACCGAGCAGTATGCGTATGATTCTCTGTGGACCAAGCGTCTCAAGTTTTTTTCGATATTCCTGCCGCATTAGGTGCCCAAAGTAGGCATTCGATTTAGGCCAACACGCGTTACTTTGCGTTTTTTTTCACTTCGGTGGCACCGCCCCACAAAGAAACAAAGACGTTGTGGCGCCGCGAATTGTCGCATGGTGAAAGTTCGATATTCTTGAGCCCACCTTCGGGCTCAAGAAGCCTGGTCTAACAATAAAGTTTATTTCTCTCCCTCTCTCTCTCTTTTGCGGAAAGTGATGCCGCCACGGGACTCTGATACTCTTACTATACTAATGCAATAGTCAATTATATGAACACTTCAGGTGCATTCCTGCCATCGCCGTCATGTTCCGTGTAAACTCCTAGAGCTGAAATCGAAAGTTTGACGGCAGCACGTCTGACCGGCGAAATACATGCTGAATAAACGCGAAAAGATGGTGTCATTTCAAGGGCTGAACGACTACTACTACAAGCAAGAATATCGGAGTGCAAGGTTAGGGTCCGTATGCTGGAAAAGGATACCTTCTATGCCCGTCACCGACTAGAGTTCCTGTGCCCAGCCGAATTCGCTTCAATACAGCTACACGCTAAATTTCAAGCAAGCGTCAGAACACGAAATAACGACGTCATGCACAATGCCAAGCTGCAAAGGCTGCGCCCATCCTGAAACGGTACGTCCCGCAGTTTACGAAGAGAGGCTGTACACAATCTCTCTTCCTATAATCCTGACAAAGCGGAACTCTCGGTCCCGAGCCTTGTTCTAAACTTTAGCACAGGGCCCTCACGAGATAAGAAGTAGCTGATTTGCGCTGTTGAAAAGGCTGTAAGTCAAGCGGACGCCACTAGACGTGACGAAGCTTGCACGCGTGTTATTAATGTGCTTTCTAGGCTTCAAAATTCTTCTGCAAACTCCGCGCTGTCGCTAGAGGAGCATGAGGCTATCGACCGGCTTCCATGCAATCCAGACATTGCCATTCTTCCGGCTGACAAAGCAAACGCAACTATTTTGCCTGATGGTGGTTACTAAACCAAAACGATGCGGGCACCGGTTAGTGACGCGAATACCTACACACGCCTGACGCGCGATCCCACAGGAAAACTGCAAAGAGACTTCCAAAAGCTCCTAGCTGATGACTTTCATTTGGCCCCGCCCAGCACTAATCACTCCATTACCGACTACTTTGTCACAAGGAACCAGCTCCTACTCTTTATGGCCTACCAAAGATACACAAGCAAGGTGTTCCTATGCGGCCCATTGTTGACTACACTAGCTCACCTCTGTACAAGCTTTCCGGTTTCTTACAGCGGATCATTTCGCCGCTCGCTGTAAAAATCGGGGCTCATGTACGCATTTCAGGCGACATTATTGAAGAGATACGGCACGTCATGGTTTCATTTGATGTTAAGTCACTATTCACAAGCGCTCCAGTAAAACTGCCTGTAAAGGTTTGCACCGCGGCCTTCGAAGCTGACGCGTCGCGGACGGTAGGGTCTCCGATTGACGTTTCAGACCTGTACCGTCTCTTTAGGTTCGGTTTGTCGAATACATACTTCGTCTTTCAACAGAATATTTACCTGCAAACCCATGCTACGGCTATGAGTGCATCTATATCAGTTGCTGCTGCGAATCTAGTCATAGAGGATGTCGAACGTCGGGCGTTTGCATCTTTTGCCCCCCTTTCCAAAGGTTTTCCTGGGATATGTAGATGATTGCTTGTGGATAATTTACAAGGATGCCCTCGCTGCCTTCACTGCTCGTCTTCACAGCGTGGAACAGGCGATTCAGCTTACTGTCGAGCAAGAAGCATACGCTTGTCTACCGTTTCTTGATGTTATTGTGAAGCGTGGTGACGCTGGCCTTTCTTGGAACGTCTACTGGACGGCCACACATACAGGCCGGTACCTGCACTTCAACTCGGTACATCCGCTTTCCCACAAAAGGTCTGTTCCTGCAACCCTAATTTCAGCGAGCAAAACCATTTGAGCAAGACAGGAGGACTGGACGCGCCATACTGGGAGCATCTGTGAAGATTTAAGAACCTATGGCTACCTTCCGTCCTTTTTATCCGCGGTAAGGAAAGAAGTGTCACACTCAGAAAGGCAGCATTCTACGTCGTCTCCGAAGAAGTGAGCTGCCATTCCATATGTCCTTGGCACAAGTGAGACCATTGCTCGTATCATGCGCAGGTACGACGTCAGAATTGCGCACGTGCCGACCCGTAAACTAAGAACCGTTTTAATAAACGTAAAAGACGAATTGCCACAGGGAAATTTTCCGAGTGTATTCTGCGCCATAACGTGCAAGAACTGTGATGACAAGTATATCGGTGAGATGGGTGACTTCAAGAAACGTGTGAAACAATATGAGTATGACTCCAAGAAATGGCACGTGGCCTCGAGTGCCCTTGACGAACATGTCGAATCAACAGGTCACAATATTGACTGGGCAAGTGCACGTGTCCTGGCCAAGGAAAAGTCGCTTTCGTCACGCGAGCATTTAGAGTCCTTGCACATACAGACCACGGCGCACACGCTGAATAGGAATAACGGGACACTTCCGATGGTGTAGGCTCGCTGCTTGCGTCATGTACTCAAACGTACTTAAATAAAATTGTATCTCTGTTGTGGGTTTTATTGTGAACAAGGCTCCCGTATGGGGAACCAAAACGTCATTAAATTTTCAGTTATCTTTGTACATCTCTTCGCCCTTATTCATGAAACTTAGAGGGCGATAACATCGTCACCGCGTGCCGCATGCTGTACCTGCGAGTGAAAGCGTAGGGAGGAGGAGGATAGGTGAGACGATGATGGTGTGCGCAAGGGAGAAAAGCGGGGACGAAGTGCACCGCCTTTCGTCGCGCGCGATGCATCGGGCAGAGTAGAGGAGGGGGATGGCGACGGACCTCAGGATTCTGTGATCTGTGAATCTGTGATTGCGCAACATGTTCATGTGTCTTGTTTGATGCATTATACACAGTGCCTTTTGTTTAGATACGTAGATTTATTGGAGACGTATACGTATATTTAAATATCTTGTTGCGAGCTTTTGTATATAAATGCGGTGAACTTTGTTTCCAGTAAAACGTTCTTGCCCTTTCTCAGGTTGTATCTTCGCATTTGTATACTCCATTTTATTTTTGCATTTCTAATGTATATTTTGCAAAACTGCTTTTTAGAAGTTCTCTCTGCTGCGACTATAATTTGGGTGCAATTACTCACAATACACGACCGCTGACAGCTGCTCCTGCGCAATACGTTGGAACGAAGGACAGCGTCATTGAGATTTTTCTCTGGCCGTTGCATATGTACAAAAATGTAAAGCAGGTCCTTGAATTACAAAGTTTAATTAAAACATTTGTTCTCAACTTGTTCATTTCATGGCATTCTCGTTTTTCATATCAGTGGCATGCACTCCTTTGCTGCTTTTGAACTGATATAGTTTTAGAGCTCGGGTGACGTTTTCTTTTAAATAGACAAAAACGGTGGAAGCATTGATATCAGTTACTTCTCACACAATTTTTTTGGAGATCCGAATATATTCTTTTATGAAAAAATATGTATTTTACATGAGTTGAGTTGAGTTGAGTGGTTGTAGGCTACTGGTGGGATTAGCCTTGCAGTAGCTGCCGGCAATTGCTCCACCGTAGCGACACTCAAAATACATAAATCATATAAATCAGACACAGACCTCACAACTACACATAGTCACTCCTAAGGTCACCATGTGCAGGCCAAATCCGTGTGCTGCAGGTAATTTAAAAGAAGGCGAGAAACCTCCTTCCTATCTAACTGGTTCCCGCGCGGGAAAACAATGTCCTGAAGAGAACTGTGGGGAATTCCTGTCTTCTTGAAGGACCCGAATAACACGCTCCTTTCCGCGTTATACAGAGTACAGTACATAAGGTAATGTTCTATGTCACCGCACACACCACACGTTGAACATAATGGAGACAACGCCAGGCCAGTCTTATACATCCACGCAGGGGTACGAGCAGAGCCCGTGCGAATGCGGACCAGTAAAGTGGCTTGGTTTCTTTTGAGACCCTTAATCACACATGGCTTGTGAGGTGAGCTCCACAAAGAGCTGAAGTGGCACGACACTGCTTCTCTGAAGAGTCTCTTGTCCTCTTGAGGCACTTTTCTCAAAGGATTCCCTGACAGCGCTCTATGGGCGAGGCTGTCCGCCATCTCGTTGCCTATGATACCTATGTGCGAGGGCACCCATTGGAATCGTATGGAGAAGCCTTTGATATGAAGATTGTGCACCGAGCGTAGGGAGCTTAGTCATAAAGCATCAGTAGGGAATCCATGCTCTAACCTTTGAAGAAAGCGTTACCATTGAGGCAGCTCTAAAGAAGCTACGGTTTTGTACGCCTCAACCCGTTGTATTTTACATGTCCTGACAGTGCGCAGCGCTCGAGAATTCGTTTGCAGCATCTTTGACAATGTCAATGCAGTTATCATTGATGTATTTGATCCCTAGAGAAATTCTTTAACGAGCAGGCCGAGCTGGAACGTGAGCTCCCCCCGAACGAAATTTCTGGCTACGCCACTGCTCGCTAGGTCTATCTGGACAGGCTAAATTGAGAACCCAGGCCTACCCATATGACTAGGCCTCAGAATGAAATCACCAGACACGAATTTCGCAATGCCTACATTAAAAATCTTTCTATTATCCTAACTACATTTGATGTCAGCAATATTGGTCTACTCTTGTTCATATCATTACTGGCTTCCTGTTTTTTACGTAACATAATTTTGCCATTCACCATTCTGGTGTTATCCAAGCAGTCATAAGAGAGAAGAAAACAATGTTTAATGAGTGCTAAGGAACGAAATCAAAGAGTAACTCGATTATAACCACGGTAATACCATCAGTGCCCAGAGCAGGGTTAGGCGTCGTACTAGCAACCTGAAGTACTTTTTTTTAGTAACCTTGCTAAGTCATCTCCACTGGAAGCGTTTATTTCGGCAAAAGGCAAATGGATCTAAAAGCCTTGAGTGATATGCTACAGAAGGTCAAATAATCACGTTGGGAATAAAACAATTACGTCGACGTTCTTTGGCAGAGGAACCGTGTTGCGAGATTGAAGAAATGGGGATATAGGTCTTTCTCGCGGCCGGTCTTTGAAAGATTGCTGCAACATTGTCCATCATCAACTTCTGCTTTTGAAATCGTCTGCATAAATGTGTCTGTAGCAAATTTTCTGCTGTTCAATTTGTCTGTGACCTGATTACACAGAAGTTCTTCTAAGCTGCCTTTGAACGTTTGTGTGCGCGCGCAAAGTCTGGATTCCACGAAGGGCAAAAAGAGCCGCCCTTTGTTGTTGACAATGGGAACTGCGATTCTTTCACCGATCCTTTCAAAACAGTGCAAAGTCGCATTACCTTCATATACACATTCAAATGTGACTGCGACTTCAAAGCCAATCTTAAAACCTTTTTATATTTTTTACAGGCTACAAAGAATACTACGTGCGCATAGTATTCTTTGTAGTATTCTTTGTATTCTTTTCATCTGGTTGTTTGGCTGGCCTTTTTGAATGGCTCATACCAACTATCTAGGTAAAACACGGGGAATGCGGGAGATTGAAATTCAAGACCATGAGCAACACGAGAACAAGGTGAGAGCAGGAGCCAACGTTTCGACAAGTGGACTTGTATTTTTCAAAGTGACATGTACTGTCCAACTATATAAGATTGGTCAGAATTTGGAGGGGTTAGCAACATAATTAGTCAATATAAAACAACAACACATGAATGAAAACTTTTGATAAGCTCAAAACAGAAGTAAAATAACACAAAGTGCGTTCCAATGCAGCCTTATTCTTCTAGGTTATATGTCACCGCAATTGGGGTCTAGCGTGCCTCACGGGCGCATCCAGCCGTCCGCCATTCTTGTGAATGTAGCGCGGTTCGTTCTCCTCGTCACAGGAGGCATGGTTTCCGTTTGGCCTCACTGTGCACGGGATTGGTTAAGTATCGGGTGGTATTTCGTTATTTGGTTCCAGCATTTGTTTCTTTCCAATTTAAGCTTTATTCAGCTTTATTTGCAGAGACACATCTGAGGTTGCATTGATGTCCAGGAACTCTTCTGGGCATGGTCGTTCCACCTGGACATCCTCTCTCAAAGCAGGTGAATTACCTTTGGAAAACCATTTCTCCTAAGCGACGTGAGGAGCATTGCCGTCGCGTTAGTGCCCTCGGGTAATGGCTCTATGAGATTGAATAACCCCAAAGCAATTCAAGAGTAACTTCATGCTTTGACTCCTCACTACCGGATCATCACCGATGCCTAGCAGTTTGGTCGCGGTGGCATAGTGTGCAGGTCGCCCGACCAGGCTTGCGTAGCGGATCTACTGAAGAACTCGCCATGTGCCTATGTTTCGATGAGTTCATTTATACCATCATATCTTGCATGCACCAAGGGTCTCGTGTGTGGAGTTGACTCTTAGCTAACCCCATCTGTAACCCTGGAGATGCTAGCCATGGCCGCAGAATAGCAATTTACCACTGTCATCACATTGTGGGTGATATAATAGTCCCCACTGAATCGGTTATAGCGACGTTTGCTGGTACATCGTGCCTATCAAAAATCAGAGCATGGCCTCTTGTTTTCCGATTTTAACCCTTTGCTTCCTGCTAAATACAATGCTATAATAGCTGGATATTCTGTGATAGTGCAGGTGCGCAAATCTGGATTGCGCTGTTGCACACCTGGGGAGACCCACTTTAGTACAAGCTGCATTGGCCAAGATGAGAAGTGTTGCCTCGGTCAAGGTGCACACACCGCAGACTATGCGAATGGTTCAATTCATGTGCAATAAACGGAAGTGCTCGAAGTTATTTACGAGAGGAGGCCCTTAAGGAGAGATGCTGTTACGATTCTCAAAGAGAGGACACACGGATACGCTGGAGTTACCACACATCAATCTCATTTCAGGGATGCGACCTTTGAGGAGACTGTTGAAACCGCAGTTGGAATGGCAATGACAAAAGCGATAGATAAGTCGCCGGCCTCTCATAATGCTTATGCGAGCTAATGAGCGCTAAGATGGCTAACCTGGTAAATATAATTCGATATCATCCTTTTGTAAGGTTGCCATTATCCCTCAAGAGAAAAGTGTATAATAGCTGTGTCTTACCAGTACTCACCTACGGGGCAGAAACCTGGAGGCTTACGAAAAGGGTTCTACTCAAATTGAGGACGACGCAACTAGCTATGGAAAGAAGAATGATAGGTGTAACGTTAAGGGATAAGAAAAGAGCAGATTGGGTGAGGGAACAAACGCGAGTTAATGACATCTTAGTTGAAATCAAGAAAAAGAAATGGGCATGGGCAGGACATGTAATGAGGAGGGAAGATAACCGATGGTCACTAAGGGTTACGGACTGGATCCCAAGGGAAGGGAAGCGTAGCAGGGGGCGGCAAAAAGTTCGGTGGGCGGATGAGATTAAGAAGTTTGCAGGGACGGCATGGCCGCGATTAGTACATGACCGGGGTTGTTGGAGAAGTATGGGAGAGGCCTTTGCCCTGCAGTGGGCGTAACCAGGCTGATGATGATGATGATGATGATGATGATGAAGCTACCAACTCCAGAAGAAGTAAGCAATATTGTTACGTGAACATAGGATTAAGACGGGAGATTATTTACAAAGTATATTTACAAGAGTTAACTGTAGCGCTGGCCAGTTCAACCGACTACTCGAGAGGCGGAGAGCGTTCGTCGTCTTCGTCGGGGCGCCCACGTGCATCGGCCACATTAAACTCGCAATCTGCATGTATCATTACCTCCGGCGGCAGAAGCGACGTCCCGGAGCGTCTAAATTTCATCACTGGGAGGGTGATACTGCTTCAGTCGTGTAACGTACACGATATGACTGGACTGGGAACCAGATGGAGCGTCAGGGGCGATTTCGTAGGTGACAGGAGTCACGGCACGAAGCACTCAGTATGGGCCTGTGTAACGAGACAGCAGTTTTTCTGACAGGGCGACCTGACGCAATGGAGGCCATAGAAGCACCAAGGAACCGGGAGGGAAGTGCAGGTCTCGGTTTCGCCGGTCGTACAAACGCCTTTGACTCCTGGGATTTCCGAAGGCGGGCACGGGCAATTTCCGTTGCGTGGGCACAGCGGGCGATGGCGTCAAGTGCATATTCACTGGTCGGTGCCGTGTGAACAGGGAGTGTTGTGTCGAGGGGAAGTGCTGGTTCTCGGCCGAACAGATCGAAAAATGGGGAATAACCGGCTGTGTCGTGGCACGAGGCATTATAAGCAAATGTGACAGACGGTAGAGTGGGGTCCCAGTCAGTGTGGTCAGACGCTCCTCGAGGCCACTTGTTAGCGGATGGTATGACGTGGATAGCTTGTGCCTCTGGCACAGGACTGCATGATGTCTGCGATAACTTTTCATAGGAATGTCCGGCCACGGTCTGTGAGAAGTTGTCGCGGAGCTCCGTGTAATAAAATCACTTCGCCTAGAAGAAAATTGACGACATCTGTGGTGCAGCTTGTAGGAAATGAGTTTAATTGGAGCCAAGCCTTGCGGAAGACGTCAAGGATAGCTGCGACGCGCTCAAGGTGCGTCCCAAATGTAGAAGAAAACACAAGGACGACGTCGAGGTAACAAAGGCAAGTGGATCATTTGAAGCCTTGAAGCAGAGTGTCCATCATTCGTTCGAACGTGGTGGGGGCATTGCATAAGCTAAGCGGCATAACCTTGAATTGGTAGAGGCCATCTGGAGTGACGAAAGCGGTCTTTTCTTGGTCTTGCTGATCGGCGGAAATGTGCCTATAACCAGATGGAAGTTCGACGGATGAAAAGTATTTGGCACCATGAAGAGAATCAAGAGCGTCGTCGATTTCGGATTAATTCGGATTAGTTGGCGGTTATCAACGCAGAAACTGCACGTGCCATCTTTCTTTTTGACGAGCACGACCGGCGACGCCCAAGGACTCGACGAGGGCTCAACAATGCCTCTGGCGAGCATCTTGTTTATTTGCCGCTCAATAACTTGCCGCTATGCTGTGGACACGCGATACGGCCGGCCGTGAATGGGAACAGCATCACCAGTGTTTATCCGATGCTTAACAAGGGACGTCTGCCCAAGTGGTCGATTGTCAGTGCCAAATATATCGCGGTAGGAAAGCAAAAGGCAATATAGGGCGGATGCTTGGTCAGGTGCTAGGTTTGGAGCGACCATGGGACGTAATGGGCCGTCGAGGCTCAAGGCATCCTGCGAGTAATCAGGAGGACCTGGAGACGCGTCGGCTGCAAAAGCAGTGACGTGGTCGTCTGTCACTGACCGGAGCGTGGCCACCTCTATGCCTTCAGGTAACGCTTGCTTCGTCAAGCCAGAATTGATAGCGGGGAGACACATCCGATTAGCGGCAAGGGTTAGGACGGAGTGTGGCACAGAGCTGTCTAGCGACAGGAGGACTTCACGAATAGGTGCGACGACATAGCCGCCATCAGGCACGGTTGCCGTTGAGGCCAATTCGACGCAGGTTAGGGTTTTTGGAGGTAAGCGAACAAACGCTGTACTGCAGAGGGTGTTTGATTGTTCGGGGCGAACGTCTGAAAGAAAAGGAAGCTCGAGGCACAGCGTACCGGTAGAACAGTCGATGAGGGCAGAATGCGTCATCAGAAAGTCGAACCTGAAGATTAGGTCATGAGGGCAACTGGTCAGCACGGCCAACTGGACTGGAGCTTAGCGGCCAGTAATTCCTATGCGAGCAGTGCACATACCCCTGACGGCAACAGTGACGCCATTGGCGACGCGTACGGCTCAATTGATGGCAGGCGTAATAACTTTTTTAGGCGACGACATAGGTTAGCGCTCATTATGGAGACTTGGGGTCCAGTATCAAATAATTCCGTCAACGGAACACCGTCTACGGCTACTTCAATTAGGTTCGTATTGGTGAGGAGTGTCAACGGAGGCTTTCGACAGGACGAGGCTAATGCAGCACTACATCCAGGAGCTGCATGGCCTAGTTTTCCGCCCAGGATGGTCCATAATTGGTCGGCGACGAATAGCGGCGTGCGTGGGGTGACAGGGACCGACGGCGCTGAGGTGACGGCGAGCGAGCAGGACGACTGACATCAACGGATACGTCAGAGGTAGGAGGCATACGGCGAGGCGAGTAACGGCGTGGGTCGGCATATGGGCGAGGAGACGGGGAATAGGAGCTCGAATACGGTGACCTCCAGGAGGTGTGGCAGTGGCGAGCGACGTGGCCAATGTGAAGGCAACGGGAGCAAATGGGCTTGCCGTCCGGAGTTCGCCACTCGGTAGGGTTGCGGTATCTGGGAGGGGAATACAGATCGCCGTGAGGCGAAGCAGTCGGCATCGGTCGGGCGTCAGGCCGGGAGACGGAGCATGCAGCAGGATAACCTAGGTTTGCAAATTCTTGCCGTACAACTGCCTGAATGAGAGAGATCGCCGGTGCTGGTTGGTCAATGGTGGCTTCAAGTGGGCGTGAATGGAACGGCGCCGGACTTGTAGCCTCATGTTCACGGAGAACAATACGTGTGGCATGTTCATTTAAGGGTGGTGAAGCAGTAAGGTCAACGAAAGACGACGTCGCAGCCGTGTTAGGGAGCCGGGAGAATTGTAGAATGACGCAGCGGCTTTTGGCGAGCTCAAAGCGGCGACATTCCTTGACAATGACGTCGATGGTGGACACATTCTTGAAGACCAATAAGTTAAAGGCGTCGTCCGCGATCCCTTTGACTACGTAGCCGACTTTGCCAACCTCGGCCATTTTTTCGTCGACTTGCCGGCAAAGAGCGAGCACTTCTTGTATGTACGAGACATACGATTCAGTAGAAGACTGAACTCGGGTAGCCAGCTCTTTTCTAGCAGCCAGCTGCCGACCGGTGGGATTTCCAAAGAGGTCGATGGGTTTCTTCTTGAAAGCATCCCAGCTAGAGATCTCGTCCACGAGTGTCCGGAACCAGACACGAGGAGTTCCGTCCAAGTAGAATAGGACATTGGATAGCATAATGGTAGGGTCTCAGCGGTTGTTTTGGCTAACACGCTCATACAGGTTGAGCCAGTCCTCAACGTCGACACTATCTTGATCGAAGAATATGGTAGGATCGCGGTTAGTGGTAACGGTAACGTACGTTGTTGTCGGGGTCGCAGGAGTAGAAGGAGACGAGGTGTCGTCACTGGGAGCCATGGCGGAAAGCAGGACGGTGCAGCCACTGCGGAGCTCCGTGGCGAGGACGGGGAACTGCACCCTCCACCAAAATGTTACGCGAACAAAGGATTAAGACTGGAGACTATTTACAAAGTATATTTACAAGAGGCAACTGCAGAGCTGGCCAGTTCAACCGACAGCTCGAGAGCCAGAGAGCGTTCGTCGTCTTCGTCGGGGCGCCCACGTGCATCGCCCACAAGAAACACGCAATATGCATGTATCAATATTAACAAAGGGAGTTCGCTTCCTTCAGATAACGTCCGGGAGATATTTAAAGTTTCGGCAAGTTCAGACCAAAATTACACTTTGGACTCGATGCTCGAGCTAAAAAACGTAGCTGGTAACCATTACACCATGCTTCTTTCTTGTCACCCCAGAAAAGGAACAGAAAGTCTTCACCTAATAAAGTCCTCAAGGAGGGTAGTTTGGAGAAGGTTGTTGCTAATGCAAAACTATGTCCACTATAGGATCTTTAAAAGTATTGCAGTGGAACTTTCGTTCAGTTTTTGCAACTGCCACAGATTTGTCGTGTTTCACTGCTCAATTAAGTCGAGATATATTCATTTTAAAAGAAACTTGGCTGGCCTCAGAAAAAAATATTGGCCTCAAAAATTATCACTCTTTTCGTTTAGGTGGGTCTACAAGAGGTGGTGGATTACAAACATTAGTATCTACCAGAATGTGCCACAAAGCAAAGATAGTACTGAAACTTCTGTCCCCTGAATTGGAATTTTTTTAAATTCAGGGCACAGAAGGCTATTACTGGGACTTGAGTCAATTTCGTAATAAAGGTATAAGTCTACCTTTCTGTCGTTCATTTTTGATCGTGAATGTAGACTATCCTTCAGCGGTTCACGACACACGGGCTCTGAATAGTGTAATTTGTACTAGAGGAAATGATGTTATATTGGCGGATGACTTCAACTGTCATCAACTGGCTTGGAGTGTAAAAACAGATAGGTGCGGTACTCGACCGTGGCACTGTCTAATAATCTCTTATGTCAAAATTTAGAACATCGTAATTTTTTTGGAGGTCTAGCTGCTTCTACTCCAGATTTGACTTTCGCAGGTTCACGTCTTTGCATACCTTCTTGGTCGACTGTTCACTATGCCACAAATATTGACCACAGTTCCAGTGAGTTTTGAGATATGCGCCCGATAACATTCTTAATGTCTCAGGCGCGTACATAAATTAATTAAAATAAATTTCAAAGCAATTTGCGGTCATCAATGGTTACCCTATATGAAGCGAATCCTAAGCAAAAAGCATTAAGCATTTGCTCGCTCTTAATTAATTCCCGTTGAAAATATGAATTTGAGGACACAGTTAAAGTTAACTTCTCGTCGTGCTGGTGGAATGATGACTGCTTGCAGGACCATTGTAGACGAAGAAAAGCCGCCTAGAAGAAATTGTTAAATACCGAATGCCATAAAAAATACTCAGGCTTATCACTTCGTTTCAGGTGGATTTACCCTCGTATTCTTAAACACACCTTCACTCAACGCTTTTCCTCGACTCAGCCAACTCGAGGCGACGCCCCTTCACTCAAGTCCCCGTTGGTTTTTATTAACACTACTGCACGTTTGCTCTGCCACGGAACGCCTGGAAGAAGCGCCATCGACTAGTGTGAAGTGCACTGACCGAGAAAAGCGTCTGATAGCTAGATTATCCTTAAAAGTGCTTAGCAAAAGCGCGATTCTTTAGGAGAGATATGCCCTTCATTTCTTTATTGAAATGAAAAGAAAAGAACGAGATGTAGTCACCTTATAATGGTGACTGCTACTCCTTTTCTCGTAGCGGAAGCAGGAATATAAAAATAAATATCTAAGAAAACGAGAAGAAACTACGTCATAGGGTCAGAAATTCACAGCACACAGTTATACATACGCCTGAACATAACAATATAAAATGTTAAATGCAAGTTGCACTCCAATGAGTTTGTAAACAAGGTCACAAACGCACACAAACGGCCGTGATGTAGACTGCGATGAGCGTATAAAGAGATGACGAATTACACAGAGTTCTAACAATACGCGCACAAATAAAAAAGTATAGCATGTAATATACAAGCTCTAATATTTACAAATTATAGAAGCAAGTTATTGTAACATCGTGTGATTATTCAGTGCAATATCTAGTGCTTTTCAAGGATGCCTGTCTCTTGGTAAAAACGTTCAGGTGCGTTCAATGCTTTTCGCTGTGCTATTTTCGATTGCCAAGGGCCCAGCAATATTGCGAGTGAGAAAGGCCGGTAATAATGAATGGTGTAGGTGTTGTTCTAACTGCCATCTTTCTTCGCGTATATACCCATTTGAGGAATAGATGGTGAACATCCTCATCGTCGTCGCCACAGGAGCAAGCCGGGGAAGGAAGGTGTACGCTGTCCCAAGGCGCGGTCGATAAATTGGTGTCTCGGTACATTTAGAAAGTTCTACATCCAGCTGGTATTTGAGTTGAGGGTCCGCTTCGTAAAGAACTGATTCCTGAGTATTTTCACTAAACCAGGTTAACATACACAAGGCCTTCTTTAGTGCTCTCAATGTGCGTTTCCTGTCCCTTAGTGATAAATGGATGAGTTGAATGTATGCATCTTTATGGACCGATTTTGCCAATGAGTTCGCCAATTCATTGCCTGCTATACCAACATGTTGCAGGATCCACTGGGATCACTTCATGTTTCCTTTCATAAGCTTGAGGTAAACTGTTCAGTACTGCGTAAGTTATTCGTGCGTGTGGTTGGCTGTCACCAATATTTTCAAGACATGCTAAAGCCGAAAAAGAGTCCGTGCAAATTACTCACTTTTTTGGTGTCTCATATGTTTTGATAAAGTAAGTGGCTTGGAGAATTGCAACTAATTCCGCTATTGTTGGTGACGACGTACGTCCTAGTCGACAAGCGTACTCAACCTGTAAGCATGGTATAACGTAAGCTGCAGTCGCACTTTCTTTGATCACAGAACGGTCCGTGTAGATGTGAATAGATTCTTGATGCTTGTAAAATAGGTGCTGTAACGCTAATTGTTTCGCTGCGAATGTAGAAAAGTCGCTTTTATTTTTAAGGTCTTTTTTTCGGCGCCTGCAGAACCCATGGTGGGTAGCAGAGGTCTGAGTGCCCAAAAACTGATCGTAGATGTCTTGCTTTATGCTCCTGAAAGATGGCGTTTATCTGTGCACCCGGACGGTTCTCTATCAGAGAGAAAAGTGGGTGCGCAGAATGCTGGGTAGAAATTATGAAGAGATGTCGGCATGTTTCCAGGCTGCGAATTATGGTGAAATGTGGCGTTCGCGTTTCTGTAATAGTGAGGTGACTAGATGTAGCTAGCGGGACACCTAGGTGCACTCGTAAACTCCGAGCTTACAACAGATGTAGCCGGTGGAGGGACGTCACAGATAACTTGTGCAATACAGGGGCTGAGTAAGCAATTCTCTTATGGACAAGTGCTGAGTGGACGTGAAGCAGGGATGCAGTTGTTCCACCCCACTTCGTGCTTGAGATTCTGCGGAGAACATTTATCACACAACGGATTAGGCCCTCTAGGACGGTCAAACCATGAGTCTATTGAAGCTGGTGATCTAAAATCACGCCGAGAAAACGATGCTTCCGAACCAGCTCGATCTCAAGGCCATCTGTTAAAAGTCCAAGATGTATAACGTTTTTTCTTGTGAACGTCAAAACCGCTGATTTGTCTTAATATATCTGCATGCAGCGCTGTTTAAATAATCACATATTGCGTTGAAAGCTTCCTGCAGCCGATGCTTGATAGCCTCTAGAGATTGGTTCGTTGTCCATATGCAAATGTCATCAGCATACATACATATGCTTATGTCCGCTGGAAGTACTGGTGGTAAACCTGCTATTGTTGCATCGATGAGAAGTGGACTTCATACACTTCCTTGCGTAACTCCTTTGTTTATGGTGTATGCATCGCTTTGTTCGTCACTTGTATTGATATATATCTTTCTGTCTTTCAAGAAGTTAACGATCCATTTGAGAACTCGTCTATGCTCTCTGAGACTTAAGAGCCGAGGTAGAACATGAAGGTGACAGACCGAGTCAAAGGCCTTCTTAACATCAATAAACACAGCAACTGCAATGTTCCCACAGCTAATCTCGTGGTCAACAAACGTTACCAAGTGAAAGAAGCAGTCCATTGTGCATCTATGTTTCCTGAAACCAGCCAATTGATCTGGTAGACAACTGATGGATTCTATCCACAATTGCAGTCTAATATCTATCATTTTTCCATCACCTTTGCAACACAGCTGGTTAAGCTAACAAGACGGAAGGAGCCAAGAGACAGAGACATTTTACCAGTTTTTAGCAATGGGACCACTTTAGTGATCCTCCAACTCACAGGAACATGTGTTTCGGCCCACATCTCGTTAAAGACGTGTAGGAGAGTGGCCGTGCCTGTTGGGCCAAGTTTTTTCAAGGTGCAATAAGAGATGTTGTCAGGACCAGTCGCTGTTCTTTGGCGTGTCTTCGAGAGTGCAGGCTGCAGTTCTTTTAGTGAGAACAGAATGTCCATCTGGGCATGAGGTAAATTGCAAGCATCTTCAATCTGTTGCTGTACCGAAAACAGATTGATCTTGAATTGTTACAGGATTTGCCAAATTTACTAGTGTTGCGAAGAATGTGTTTGCAAATTTCGCGTTCAGATACGCCAAGAGCTGTAGCAAGGCTTTTGAAGGGAGTATATTGTGATACCGGATGGCCAAGGGCGTTTATTAATCTCCAAATTTTCGGCAAGGGAGTGAAGGAGGTAAGTGCCGTACAGAACTCACGCCACCGTTGTTGTCCCAGTTTTTGCGTGTCCCGGTTAGATTTTCTGTGTGCAGCTTGACTTTCTTGATAATCTTCAAGCCGTCCGGAACGACGAAACCGACGCTTTGCTCTCCGTCTAACGGCTCGGAGCCGTTCATAGTCTGCGTCGACACTGTTTTGTCCCTCCGGAATAGTTGTGTAGCGCGTAGCCCTGGAGTAATTAGTACCGATGTAATGAACGTGTCCAGGTCATTTACTTGGTTCAGTACCGCAGAGTTATATTCTCGAAATAGTTGCCAATTAGTAAGTTTAGTTACTCTGGGAGATCTTGCCGGATGCATAAGGGGATGCGCGATGAGAATTGGGTAGTGGTCACTACCCCGTGTCTCATAATCTGTGCACCATAGAATACCACGCGTAAGGTCAGGGGAGGCTATAGTAAGATCAAGACAACTAGCGTAATTGTAGCCTCTTAAAAAGATAATCGATTAATCATTGAGCACAACAAGGCCGCGTAAGGCTATAATAGCCTTTTCTAGAGACCTGCCTCTAGAATCAGTGTGGCTACTGCCCCAGTAACGTTATGAGCATTAAAGTCCCCGCAGAATAGGACTCGTCCTTGAATCCTTTGAAAGAAATGTATGAAAGTTGACTCAGTAATGCGCCATGCTGGTTGCATGTAAACGCAAACAATGGTCACTAGCAGCTTTTTAAAGTAAACTTTACAGGCAACGAACTCAGGCACATGAGTCCCGAGGAGAAGAGCAGACAGGAAGGTAGGTCGCGTCTGACGCATAACATAGTTCGGCTAGGGTTTGGAGTTCGTGAAGATGAGTATATTATGTAGTTCTAAAGATGGAAATTACGGTCTACACCGGCTTCGTTACGACGCACAACGGGGAACCTGTATTGCGAAACAAGCTTCCTGAAGTCTGCACTCTTAGATCGAATGCCATTTGCATTCCATTGAAATATGGTTGTGTTTCGAAAACAGTTATCCATCTGGCGAATCATTATGCTATGCTGTAAGCTGCTTTTGTAGTACCAGCGGTTCTAACGAAAGAACAGCGCTCACCTCTGGAAGGTTGTTTGCCGCAGGAAACGCCCTAAAGAATTGCTTTTAACGCAACAAAGAGCATAGACATCGAAATATGCTGCTGAGATGATTCCGCTTCACGTGAAACATGCGCAGGTGCTTGTGCTCTCAAAGGCCTGCTGAGACTCATGTTGGCGGTCGACAACACTTGGCGACGTCTTTCCTTGGCTATCTTTCCAGCTCGGTTTGCCTTTCATCTCCTGTAAACCATTAGCCACCATCGCATACCTTTTCTTGCGCTCTGCTGATTGTGGAGGAGCTGCTTTCACTGGGTGGACAGCATCTAAGTTCGGAGGAGGCGAGCCTTGCTTCAGGGTCCGACCATGTAATATTTCTTGTCGCTTGAGTAATGAAGCCGCTTGATGATTGGGACATCTAGCGTATGAAGCTCTGTGGTCTCCGTTGCAGTTGGCGTATTTGGGTTGGTTTCTAGAGGTGCAGGCTTTATAATCATGCGTGGCCATGGCAGGACTTAGCAACGTGGTCAAATCACTGGAACTTGTAGCACAGAGTTGCAGGCTCTAACTATTCTTCGACTGCATAACTCGTGAATCCAAGTAGAGTGGGTATTGGCAATGGTTTGTCAGGCAAGAATTGCAGGATGACGCTCTCAAATGCATGTGGTTCCACTGCTCCATCTTCCCCCCGGAGCCACCAGGTTCGCGTCTTAACGTAAATGACGCCGCTATTTTTTAAGTGCTCAAGTAGTTGGTCTTGAGCGTATTGAATTGGAACATGCACTATTTTTCCTAGATTTTTTGTGTACGATGGTGGTACGTATCGTTCCACTGCAAGTCCTGCAACATGAGTTAACTCAAGCAGTCTCGTAGAGACAGCGATAGAAGACACATTGACGGAAAAGTTACCCTCCCTTGTTCCACGAAATGGCTGTACCTTCTGTCTTGCCGTGGTAATAATCTCGCTGGCCAACTTGTTTGGATTCACTTGGCAAAACAACGGCGTGATTTCTTGTACGTCACCGTGGTGAATAATCTGTCTTCCGCTTCCATGTCGGCGGTTTCAACTATTGTGGCATCGCTGCACGGCTCATGATCGTCACTACGTGCCCTCTTGAGAGAGTTCGTCTCGAGGTGAGCATCCGTTATCGCACTTGGGTTCAAGTAGTCACTGTCAGCCGGCTGCACAGCGGGCGCTTGTTTTGCAATAGCTTTCATCTCTTCACTTGGATCAGGCAAGCGCTGGTAGGAATGGGTCCCTTCTTTGCCAACTACTTCAGTTGTCGTGGGAGCCGCTGGTACGGCCTGGACGCTAAAAAGTCCTCCGGCCTGGTGGGGCGGGAACCCGTCGCCAGAATTTTGGCTGCTGAGTGCTGAGGTCAAGCGAGGAAACTCCCAAATTAAGACGAAATAGCAGGTCCCTGACGAGCTCACGTCCGGTGGGGTGCACTTCGTCGTGAGAGAAGTTAATTTGTCTTCCTTATCAAACAATGACATCACGAAACGCACAGCTTTAGATCGGCAAAGGTGCCACTGTGAGCATTGGACAGATAGATCAAGCGGCAGCTGGGAAGCAACAAAATTTGCACCGGCATTCATCTGCTGCTCCTGGTTGCCATGTGCTTCATTGTAGGTTCACGTTGCGTTTGGTAATCGGGATTATTATGGGCGCTATTGTCCATGTGTGTATTGTGACCGAGCCAGATTGACTTCGAAGGAGGCAACGAATGGAATGGCCGATGGGCAGCTTTGTTTACCTTAATGACCGGGTGCTGCTGAAAGTTTCATGAGAGCAACAACAGGACAAAAAGTATGTGCGAGTGAGCCATATTTGCGTAAAAGCATATTACGTTGATGCGGTTTTCGCGAAGTTGCCGCGACACTGTCGATAAAACGTTTTTCATGTGTCCAAGCATGACTGGCTCCAGTTGACATGCTGCGGGAATTAGCACCTGAACCATTTATTTCAGGCATCATAAGCTTGCCGGAAACGTTTTTTTTTGCTAATTGGAGCTTGTTGGAGATTCGGCACGACACTTCGGCACGCCTTTTTCGACAGAAATGAGAAGGTACCGCTCGGCGTCTGTGTCCCGCGATCGTTCCAGTACCGCGTAAGAAATCGTCCAGTAGAGGAAAAGCATTAGAGTATACATGAAGCAGAATGCATATGGCTGAGTGCCTAGCTCCGGCAGGTTACAGAAAACAAGCGTTTTTCATTCCTGTACTTTGTTTAGGAGCCGTGGTGGTTAGTCGGTTTGTTAAAATTGTAACACGTAGTCCAATGCTTCCTCAGGTCACATATAGGTTACGCATTCTTTTAATCTTCCGAAAATTCACTTGTCAGTAGTTAATAATTAGCATTAGTGATTTTTCGCCTTACCGTTATCAGTGTGTATGTGGTAGCATCTGATGCACGTGCCATAAACTTAGCTTCTCGCTTCACGCAACGGCCACATTTTTCTTAAGTTGTGCTATGGTAGGCGTTCAAGCCATCCCTTAATAAAAACATTTTCATCATCGGTTGTGCATTGTCATTTGATTTCGGTTGCTTAGGTACACTGAACTTACTAAGCCCTGTGTGCGTAAAATTTTTGGCA